>NC_052031.1:54504311-54631496 GCF_015832195.1 Motacilla alba alba | reverse complement strand
AATCTGTTCAAATAGCTAAAGAATGGCATGCAGGCAGTTTGTGAAATCATTTTGCATGAAGGGATTTCAAAAAGCTTCCCCAAAAGCTACCGACAAGTTATAAACTCACATTCGGGGACCATCTGCCCTGTGGCTTTTCAAAATAAAGCTATAAGCACACAGGCTAAAAGCAAGAAATGTCTTACAAAAGCATATCTTCCAGAAAAAAAAAAAAAAGAAGGAAAAAAAAAAGGAAAGAAAAAAGAAAATGGGAAAAAAAAGTAAATAGAAAAAAAGGCAAAATCCACCTTAACTGAGCCTTACCTTTTGTTATACCAAACATAATAAATCAAATTTGGGAACAGAAGTGTAACTGGGGCTTTGCCACAACACATGTATGTTCTGAAAATCATCTTGTAGTGACTGTTGTGTTGCAGAATTTTGACCTATTTTGCTCCTACTACATTTTCTTGGGGGAAATGCAGTGCATGTAAAAGGGGCATAACTGTGGCTCTTCAGATTTTACAGGCAAGAATTTACAGCGATTTTTCTTCTCTAGAGAGTGACTGGAGATTGGAGAGGTTTTTTTCTAAATTTGTAAGGCTTCACCTACATGGGAACACTTGGGAATCATAATCTGAATGGGAATCAGAAAAAAATAGTTCTTAATTACAATGACTCAAACTGTTGCACACATATTTGCGGATAATCACATCTGGAATAAGGGTAGGCCTGACTTATGTGTAACTGAGTCCACTTTGGAATACTAAAACAAATTTAATCGCTATTATTTTAAAGAAGAATGGCTGTACAGGGACTAACCAGGACAAACATGGCTTTTTCCTCGGTAGACAGTCCCCATTTTTAAAAGTCATCTCAGAAGTCAGGGAAGACACTGAAGTCATTGCAAACAGACATGCCATCTCTATAATTTGTTGTCCACACAAGGGAAGACTTCAACAAGGTGCTGAGCAACATTTTTTTTGCTGTGCTGCATTCCTTTTATCCTCTGTGGGTGTTGAGGGCCATCGGTATCACCCATGGTGAAGTACAGGTGGCACTGAGGGTGACCTGTGCTGCTCAATACCACTTGTTTTGTAGCTGTTATCAAATTTCATAGGCATTGAATGAAGAGTAACTTAATCCTAGAAGGGATGAAAAAACATTTACCATTCTTAGTTGCAGAGCACTAACCCTTGGGATCAATCCAAGATGGGGATGATAAATATCCATACAAAAAAGCTGCGAGAATTGGGGTTGTTCAGCCTGGAGAAGAGAAAGATTGGGGTGACCTCATTTGGACCTAAGGAGCCCACAAGATGGATAGACACTCTTGACAAGGGCCTGGAGTGACAGGAAAAGGGAACATGGCTTCACACTGACAGAGAGCAGGTTTAGGTTGGATATTGGGAAGAAATTGCTCCCTGTGAGTGTGGTGAGGCCCTGGCACAGGTTACCCAGAGAAGCTGTGGCTCCCTGGAAGTGTTCAAGGCCAGGCTGGATGGGGTTTGGAGCACTCTGGGATAGTGGAAGGTGTCCCTGCCCATGGCAGGGGGTTGGAACTGGATGATCTTTACCAACCCAAACCATTCTGTGATTCTGTGTCTAGAATTTGTGCCAGAGAGATGCCAACTTCACCCTTACTTGATTCAAATTGTGTTTTGACTCTGAAGACCTATTCTGCTGTAATATTGAATGGAGTTTTGCAACTGGCTTCAGCAGACAAGAGAGAGAATGAAATAGCACTGGTGCTGATTTTGGTTAACTTTCCCACTGCTGGTTAGATGGAGCAGGGGTTTGCCTGAGCCCTGTTTTGAACTGATGGCAAAAATCACTTTTGAAAAGGATCAGGATGAGGCAGTTATTCCCCACTGTCAGCTTGGAGCCTAAATTATGAATCAATCTGTTTCTGTGGTCTCCTATATAAGGCTGGGTATCACTGTCAGTCCACAATGCTTAAACTGGGAAAAATGGAGCTGGAGAAGGTGGGAACAATTCTAGGCAAACAGGACTTTTGGACTTTCCTTAAGGAAACTTACCTGGGGGGTCGCAAGTGCTGAACTGATATGTAAAGACTTTGTGTAGATTCACAGCGTGCCAGATTAGTGCTTACCATTTGAAAAGATAGCTGGAATAGCAATCTATTGCATGCTTTTATTTTCTGTAATTTATAATTTGAGTATTTCCTTCAGTGTCCTGGCCCTTTGGAATCCAGTTCAGTTTTTGGCTTTTCTGATTACCTACGTCGCTAATTCTGTAGCCTAATTACATCTTTTGTTAGAAAGTAATTCCTTTTCCTGGTTTTAAATTTTCTGCTGTGCATCATTCACACATCTCCTGTAAGGCTTCTTAGCCAGTTTTAAGCTTCAGCACCTAAAGCTGGATCCTAAAATGGGCTGATCCATGGATTACTGTAAAGGTAATATTTTCACTTTCACTCTCTTTTTCTCATGCACCCTGTCACCATTACAGCTGTGACTGCAGTCTGTGTAGTGAACCAAAGCCTTCACTTTGCAGGTAGTGAAATTCTTCACTGGTGGTCTCTCACGGGTGGAATTTAGAGCACTGACTAAATTCTAAGTGGTGGCAGCCAGGTCTCTTGAATATTCACTGTTGGTTAAGTTTTAGCCTGATTCAGATTTAAATTTGGGCTGGCTTCTTTTTAACCAGCATCACTATAAATACACAGAATGTGTTTTTTTCAGAACTCAGACAAAAGTTTAGATCTCTGTGATACATGTGAGGATTTTTTCTTACACATTATGCACCTGCAAGTTTTACTGGCCATTTTGCTGTATGTTCACACAGCTTTTTCCTCTTTCTCTGAAGAATCTCAACATTCCTTTTGTCCTAACTACTGTAAATAAATTGATCATTTGTAGACTATTCTGTCTCGTTTCTATCTTTCCAAAGAAAATGAAAATATTCAGTGGAACACAAGCACCAGGGAGCCTTGCCTGGTCTTCTTCCATGATTACACCAGGTGTGTCACTTAGAGGGGACATTCAGCCTTTCTTGAAGCAGGTGCAGGCTTCACAGGAACAAATTCCTTCCAGTACCTGAAGGGACAAAGATGGAGAGAATTTTTTTACATATATAGTGTCAGAACAAGGGGAAATGGCTTCACACTGACAGAGAGCAGGTTTAGATTGGCTGTTAGGAAGAAATTGTTCCCTGTGAGGATGGTGAGGCCCTGGCACAGTTGGCCAGAGAAGTTGTGGCTGCTCCCATGCACTTTCCTGAAAGATATTTTGTCCCTTTTCAGTTTGTGAATGGCCTGGTTCTTCCTACAGCCACCAGAGTCATTAACAGGACTGTCTCACCACACTGCCCTGTTAGTTCTGCCAGCCTCTGTGAATCACAGCAACACCTCCCACAAGCTCTAGCAGCACCTGTAGAAGTCACACACTGTCAGACTCAACACTACCTTGTGCCAGTGTAAATTTGCCTTTGTCATAGGCAAACATGACCTGATGCTGCATTTCATGAGAGGAGTTGCTGTTGTTTCAATAAAGCCTGTGTTTTTCTGATGGGAAGGTGCTCCTGGTCTACATTCCCAGTTCACAGAGCAAAAGTCTGTGCTTACAGAGCCTGTGTGGGAGCAGGAACAGAGCAAAGGCAATGCCACAGAAAGATTGCGCTAATACTGCCAAACATACTAAGGCTGGTCTAATTAAGCTAGAGGTGAAAGAGTTAATCTAGGCCTTGCTATGGCAGCCAAAGGGTGCACTTTAGGTATTTGCCAATATCTGACTCCAAAACAGTAAGTCACAGTCCTGACACAGTGGAAGACACTTGGTGTGGTGGTCTCTCATTTTCTCTTTTTCACGGGGGTCAGAACTGAGCTCAGGGCTCAGTTTAGACATTTTGGACAGCATAGTTCAAGTGTAGGATACTGATCTCTGCCAAGAACTTAAAACTGAATCCAGCACCACAGAATTAGGTAGTTCCTTAGGAACGTTTGTTAGACTTATCAGTACTGACACTGAATTTCAGGTGTATATTTGCTGAATTATTCTTTTGATAAAACCCCTTATTAAGCAAGTCTGCTCTCCATCAGGTGCTGATCTGACTTAAAATACAGAAAGATTGGCAACTCATTATTTTATGGACAGGATAAGTATAAAGTTTGCATAAATCAGTTAATACTAGAAAGTACAAAATTTGTAGTTTCTTGAAAAAGCAAACTGTGAATCTTTCCTCTTAGGACAGAAACTCTTTGTGAGATGGAGAAATATCTCACACATTTCTTATGACAAAATATTGAGTAGTGATATTTGGGCTTTTCAGATTCCTTTCCCATTAATTCTTGTTCCAAATATAGAACTATACTTGTATTGAAACTGGTGACACTTTGTTTTCAAGGCAAAATTCCTGCTCTTTAATGATGTGGTTTTATTTTTAGGGCTTTAATCTTACATCAATAATTTTAAGTACTTTTCAGTGATGCTCTGAGTGAGGAACTACCATCTTTGTTGTTTTCAATGCCATATGACATTTTTATCCAATGGTAGGCATCCATTTGCCATGAAGATTGAGTTCCAGGAATGCAGTCTACAGATGTGAGGCAATTTTGATTATTGCTCTCTGGAAATTAAATTGATTACATACATTTTAGTAGTTAGTTTACCCTCTGGATTGCAACTCCTTCTGAATCACTAGAAGGAAATCACACTCATTTTATTTTTTTTTTCTGGAATATTAAAAATCTTGTTTAAAATGAACCACCCTGCTCTAGCTTGTAGGAGCTGCAAGTTACTGTCTGTGAGAGGTGGCAAAGAGCTCATCTCCCATATGATTGAGGAAACCTTTGCCAGAGAACTCTGGATTGAATCAGGAATGTTTCCACGAAAAATGTATCTTCCAAGCACCTAACATCCTCCAGAAAAAAACAGTTAATGGAGAAAGTCCCTTGCTTTGCTCTATTCCATTTGACAAAAGTGTTCCTGCATATTCCTTTCCTTGTGTTTGTAAAAGACTGGGAGGAAGTGCAAAGACCAGCTCCATGTGAATGGAAAGCTGCTCTTTGCAAGTCATTTCCTGACTGTTCTGAGTGATGGCTTTCACAAAATCCTTAGGGCTGGAAGGGACCTGTGGAGCTCAGCCAGTCCAACCCCCCTGTCAGGGGGGTGAGCCCCCCCTCCAGGCAGGGTCACACAGGAGCAGGTGACACAGGTTGGGAATGTCTCCAGAGGGGAAACTCCAGGCCCTGCCTGGGCAGCTGTTCCAGTGCTCTGCCACCCTCAGTGTAAAGAAATTCTTCCTTGTGCTGAGGTGGAACTTCTTGTGTTTAGTTTATGGCCATTGCTCCCTGACCTGTCATTGAGCACCACTGAAGAGAGCCTGGCACCATCCTCTTGACATCCTCCTTGAGATATTTTTATGTCCTTTGACCTTCTGTGTACCTCAGGTGATAAGACAGAGCTGAGAAAATATTGAAAGGGTTCCTCTGGATTCATAGAGTTCACTTAGAACAGCTGCAGACAAAGACAGGTTCAGAACAGGAGATTGCAGGTCAGGACAAACCTTACTCTAAAGGACTGCTGACAGGTGTTTGACAGCAAAAATTTGTTTAACTCAGTAGTACCAAGGAGCCTCTCTGTTAAACAGAAAGCTCACATTAGGACACTGATGCATTAACAAGATTTTCTCTGGCTGCTCCAATTAGCTTTTTTTTTTTTTTTTTTCTGTAACCATCTTTCAAATTGCAGCAGCATTTGTTATCCTGAGGTGCTGATTCCAGTGGAAGAGATTTTAGTGGAAGCTTCTCCTGCAGTGTGCACAGGCTTCATTTCAGGTCAGTAATCTCATCCTCCTCAGCCTCTCCTGGGGCTCTCCCATTGATCATCCTCCAGCTGGAGGAATTGTCTGAGAGGAAGGGCATGACTGTTGTGTTGAGGTTACATTTCTAGACTGAGGGTGGACTGAGGGAAGCTTCTGCCCTTTGGGTTTGGGCGAGACCTGCCATTTGAATGTGGTGTAGGTGTGCAAGCTGTCAGCCTTCTTGCTCTGTCATGCACATCTGCCCCCCTGCAGGCAGCCAGTTGTGCTGGGGAGGGACAAGTGAAGAGGGCAGAGCATGTGACGGGTGGCTTGAGCTGGTGTTTGGGTTCTGAGTGACAAAGTCTCTGCTGGATGAGGCTGTGTCACCAACAAAAGGCTCATTGACTGTTCTGAATCATCATCAGCAGACCATGTGAAGGACTTGGGTTGATGTGAGGGGATAGGAAGTTTGCCCCAGGACAAATCTGGAGAAGAAAATATCCACAGAAATAAAACATGCTTTATGTTTTCCAGTGTTACCTGAAGAGCCAGATGGGAGCAAAAAGAAAAAGCAGGAGGCCAGGGGATATAAAAGCTTGTGAGAAAGGGCTCTTTGACATCCTTTGCTACCTTTTCCTGGGAAAGCTGGAATAACACTATGGATCACAAGTGATCCTTCTCCTAAACTGACTCTAGAACCAAGCTGACACCTACCTACCTTCTCAGCAAAAAAGGGATTTACTTTGGCTAGATACACTCAAAGGTACTGGAGAGCCCATTGCTTCAGTACCTTTTTGAGGGGAATCTTGCTACTGAGTAGACTTCTCACAGCTGAGTTAGGATTTTATTCCCCTTTCCCCAAATAAATGCCTTTTTTTTTTTTTTGTAAATATTCTGTGGACAAGGCTTCTTTGGCACCTTTCAATAAAGTTCATTTTTGAAAGTGGCAGGGCAAAAGAGGAGGAAACATCTAGAGTGAGATTTATCTGTTATTTTCTGGTATGAATATTTTTTTTGAAGAGTAATATGGTGTCCAATTGCTGCTTGAAGTACTCCCTCTAGCCTAGAGAATTTTTGCTTGTTCACATAAAGAGCGAACCTTCTGTGCTCTTGGCTTCTGACTGTTTGGAATGCCCTCAGGAAGATGGAGATGGAAGTTCGGATAGAGGGAAAGGAGGAAAGTGGGATTCTTGAGAAGGAGCTGTTACCACTCCATGAGAAGGTAAGAGAAAATAATTATGCTTCCTCTGATCACCCTCATTTCTAGGAGGAGGTAGAATTTAGGTTCCTAACTGGCAAACTCCGTGTTACTTCTGGATTTAAAGAGAAGCCAGAGTCCAGGCACTTGGGGAACTGAATCCACTGGGAAGTGTGAGTGCAGGATTCTACAGCAGGAGACTGTACTGGGGTTTTGATAGTCTGCATTTGGGGTCACTGCAGCTATATGTGCAATTAGTAAGGATTTTAACATCTAATTCCTCCTGTGACCTGGCCTTCCCATCCCACATCAGGGAACTGTGGTTTGGCCTCAGGAAGCATCAACACTGCTAGTGGGGCATCGAGGACCATATCCCTGAGGTGATAACCAAGAAATGTGTAAGGAGCAGCTCTTCTATTCATCTTGAATTACATTCACCTGTCTCTTAAGAACCCTTTTCCCCCTCACAGGTTGAGCCCTGTACTTTTACTAAAGTCTGGTGCAGTGCCAGCTTTCCATGAGATTATCTGGAACTGGGCCTTGCATCCAGACATGTCAGTAAGGCTGTAAAAACAAGGAAGAACTGCAACCCTTACAAGTGCTGAAGACAGTTTGCAACAGCCAGAGCAGGTATGTGATAAACCAGTAATCACTGGTTTATCTGTGTTTTCCAGAGCGACCTGGAGCTCAAGCAGGAGCAGTGTTCTCCAGACAACTCTCCACGGTTTCCCTAACACACCAGTGAGCCACGAGACTGAGGCAGAAATTCCAGTGTGGGGAGGGTGTGAGTCATGAGATGGTGAGTGAAGGAAACAGCAGGATAAAAATAACAGAGCCTAGTGTGATGCAGAATATTAATCTCCTGCCCTCTGTTATCCTCGCTTGTATTACAGGCAGCATTCTGCTGTAGTATAGATGCTCTGCTGCTCAAAACAGATCCCTCTGTGCTACTCAGAAAGATTATGGCTCAGGATGCCAGATTGCAGGGACTCCTAATACTCATGCCCTCAGGTTGTCTGAAAATTCTTAATCACAACATTCCTCCTGTAGAAAATATGTAATCAAAGAGCGTCAAAATGCTACATTTGTATTTTTCATGTTTACATGGAAATGTAAATTTCAGTTAAATAAATGTCAATTTCAGTTAGTTTGACATCAGCTTAGAAAAATATATTCATTCAAAATTTGAGTGAAGTCCCTTTAATTTTTCCAACCTTTTTTTTTCTCTCCTTCTTCCTTCAAAAGGAGCAAAGAAAGGAGAAGAGTATGAAAATACCATGAAAATCCCACATAATACTCAAGTTTGATTCTAGCTAACATAAGTCAGTAGGGGGAAAAAAGTAGGAAAAGTGGAATTGGTAAAATAAAATTAAAAAAAAAAGCACCAAGTATTTTATTTTGAGATGTGAATCTCTCTTTTTCTACTCAAATCTGCCATCAGATTTGGTAAGCCTTGTTCCGAGATCACTCACAACAAAATCAGGATCCCTTCTAGGGAGCATTTCCAGCTCAGATACTGTGAGGTTTCTAACCTGGTCCCCTTGACATCTTCTGTAATCACTGCGTAGTGATCTTCAGAGAGCTCTTAGGAGCCCAGGAAACCTCTTACTCTGCTATTTTTCAATCCAGCCAGGAATCTGGGCATCATAAAGACAGCAAGAGCTTTTCTTTTAACTTCAAAGGGTGTCAGCTCTGGCATTGAGGCTTCACTGCAGATTAACATGGAGCTTCACTGCAGATTAACATGGATTAACAAGGAGAGCTCTTCTGACAGAAACTGCCTTTGGTATTTCAGAGTGGGGAGAACTGTTTATTTCATTTCACACAGATTCACTTCAAAATCTTTCCAAAGGATTTCATTTTGCTGCTTTTTTGTGGTTTTTTTGTTGTTTGTTTTTTTTGTTTTGTTTTTGTTTTTGGGTTTTTTTCTGTTTTTTGGGGGGTTTTTTGGGGTTTTTTTCAGGTACATCACTTTTGGGCTTAAGTTCACCTTCAAGACTGTGTAAAACTTTACCAAAACTGGGGAACAGCCTCCTGAGACAGGCAGGGGGGTGGCTGTGTGGTCCCCACACTGCAGGACCCACAGGGTGAATGACCAATATTTGTAGGGCTCTCTCTCCTCTTTGCCCTTTCACTGCTTTATGAAGTGCTGCTTTATGAAGTGAAGTGTTTGCACACATGCTGAAAGATGGCACTGTTGAATTATGATGGATTTAAGAGGGGTGTGTGTGTGTAAATCATGTGGTTCAGGTGTGCAGGTATGGTCACAGTACTCCTTGCTCCCTTTCAGACCCCATTGAAACCAACTTCTTTCATCCCACTGAGCTCAAAAATCCCTTTGTTTCTGCTTTTTTTTTTCTATTTTGTCTTACACAAGCTGCCTGGGAATCTACTTGGGAATAACTTTTCTGGTTTTAAATAATCTTCTTAAGCAATCTCCTGTTATTTTTTTACTTTTATATTCCCATCTATTTACCTTATTCCCATATACCAAGCCTTGTTTATTTTCCAATGCATAAAGAAAGAAAGACTTATTTTGAAAGTTCTACAAAAATGGAAGTCATTGTAATCATGATTTGATCTCCTTGGAATGCACTTTATTTACTATTTGTTTTTATTAGGACATTGTTTGAATGAACTTTAAGCCCAATAAGGTTCCAGGACTAATCTCCTGGGAGAGGATATTTATGGTCCATATTTTCAGAGAGGGAGATTGGAAGTAGAAAAAGGCTTAAGTATTTAGGCCTTGCTTCAGCTCTGAAGGCAGGGGAAATCTGCAAATAGTCACTTGACCAGTTAAAGGAGAGAGTGGCATGTGCAGATGCCCAGCTGTAAGGAGCACTTGCATTCCATGTGTGCTCATTCCAAGCAGAAACATGGGCCTCAGACTGTGTGCATTACTGCAGGGGAACTGACCTATTTTTCTGGAGAGGAAAAATCTACCAAAAAAATCTAATTTGCAAAGATTGTGGGAGTGGAAACAGGACTGTTATTTTGTCTCTAGGATATTTGGTTATGCAAACAAATTGATGAGGGAGAAACTTCCAGCAGGAAAACCATTGATGGTGCTCAGTGTCACTCAATTAATTTTAACACTCTTGAAAGGGAAGTGAAATGATGGTGAATTTTTCAGAAATTCAGAGAATCATAGAATGGCCTGGGTGGGAAAGGACCTTAAAGATCCTCTAGTTCCAACCCCCTGCCATGGGAAAGGACACCTTCCACTTTGTTCTAAGCCATAATTTTGTGGCCAGTGTGGAGCCTAATGGTTTTTCCTCCTTAATTAATGCAGCTTTTTGCATGACAATGTCCTGATTGCCTTCCTCCTGCAGAAACTGACCATTAGGAAGACACTGCTGCAGAGTCTGAAACCAAACCAGTCTATTCCTTGTTCTCAAGTCATCTTGGGTTAGAAGCTGCTGAAAAACTTCCTTCTGGATAAATAACTGATGTCCCCATCATCCCCAGAATTGGATTCCTTCACTGGGATTGCTGAAACACTGGTCTGCTCCAAGGTTTCTATAATAGAAGAATTGTTCAGCTTCACAACAGGAGTGAGAAAATTTTAAATGCTTTGGGGCTCACTCCCAGGCACAAGATTTTATTATTTGAACTTTTGTTTGGAAATAAATTGAGTTCTTGTCACAGATTAGGCATCTTATCCCGTGCTTCTTACATATCAAACTTTCTTATAATTCTGGAAGAAGATTGAAATGTTTGTTCTCTTTCTTTTATTGGCACTCATCTTTGTTTATTTATTTTGTATTCTTGAGATGTGCTGCATCTCTGGAGTTTGTATTTCTACTTTTACCGTAAAAATGCTGTACATACAAGTCTAGAATGCATCTGCAGATTAGTCTAATTTTTCATGTGACTTTGACTTGAACATTTTTCTGTTTATGTTTATATTGTTATTTCAAATATGTGCATTGCCTGTATTCTTTATGCCTGTTCCCCATCTGTAACTCAATAAAACAATGTCCCCATTCTTCAGAACCATGTCCTGTGTGCGTGACCTGTCCTGTGAACCATGTCCTGTGTAGTGATAACAGTTTCTGAATAATAATGACTGATAATTTAAAATGTGCTAATATATATTTATATCTATTTCTATGTCTATATCTGTCTGTCACAGCCTGAAATTCTTCTGATGTGGGATTTGAGACGGTAAAAAAATTACCAGCAAGTGGTAAGCTCAGCTCAGGAATAATTCTTCATAAGTCTTTTTGGACTTGAAAGGTACATTTTCCTGCTCCATAAAGGTTTATGTTCTTTATTTCAGTTCTCATCCATGGCTAAATTTAAAACTGATATTACATGAATCAGTGGAGTGTCACCCATTTCACCTGGAATTTTTGTGAGGACAGTACTTCCCTGTAAAGCTCTTGGAACTGGATGCTGTAAGACCTGGCCTTGCCTTGTGAGAGTCCTTTAGGCAGATTCTCAGCTGGCATGAACTAGCCTCATTTCCTTGACATTAGTGGAGCTCTTCTGGTTTTGCTCACTGAACACCTCAGAGTTTACCTGCATTTAAATGCAACTTGTTTCTGTGAATCACAAACTGTTTAAAGGAATTTCATTGGGTTTTTTTGTAACCCTCTCTACTCAGGAAAAGATTACCATGACCTGGGAGATCTGTGGGCTGATAGAAGCCTTAGGCCTTTAACTAGAGAACTTCATCCTTGTCACGTGGATCTTCCCATTCCTTCCAACTCCCCTGATTTTGTTTTGCTGGATAGATCCAGTGAGGTGCTCAGTTCTGTGCTGTGGCATAGTCCGGACTGACGAAAACAGATGCACAAATGGATGCAAGACTGAGGCTTTAATGAGGAGACTTCTGAGTCTGGAAACAGGCTTTGATCTTAGAGTGAATTTATCAAAATTCTGAGTGCTCTGAGCATTCATGGACATTAAAGTCCCTCGGAGGAAGGGCATGAAACAATTCAGTGCCTCTCCTGCTTTGGGGAGATTCAGTGTTTTTTGTTTTTTTCTTTGGAAAAGACATTCAGTACTAGTAGAAACTTGAGGCCATTGTACAATGCTGGCTTTTTATTGCTGTAATATTCCTTTGGGTCTCAAAGGTTTAGTGAAGTCAACAGGAAATTTTTTATCAGTGTGTTGGGAGCATGTCCTTGCTGCAAGTAAGACTCCATCAAATACAGCTGTTTACAAAGCAAAGAAAGAAGGATATTTCTGGTCCTTGTCTGTTTATTGCTGTATGCCAGGCTTCTGTGTTGTGTTGCACTAAATAGTTATTAGTTGTTGTTTGGCACTGGGTGATTGGAAATTTGCATAGAGTAGTCTTTATATTGCACTGAATAGCTTACGTTATATCACGTGGTTTGTTATTCCCTTCTCCCCTCACATGGTCTCTCCCTCATCCACCCCTCTGCCCTATACCCCCGGGTGGTTTGTCCTCTGGTTACCCCTCCCCTCAGTGGTATCCCATTGGCTGCGGTCCTCTTCCCCCCGCCCCCATTCCGTCGGGCATAAAAGTCTCCCGCAAGAAGGGAACGTTCTCTTTTCTGCTTGGGGACGTTGCAAGAGTTTGAGGTGTTCTTTCTCAAGTCAATAAATGGAGGACCCTCGTCCCCACGTGGAGAAGAGCATTTCTTGTCTTTTACTTTCATCCATGTAAGTCCGTGTGGACTGGAGTATATAGCTAGCCGGAGTGGACCCTCAATAGCCCGTCAGACACGGATTTGCAGGTTGCACCCCACGTTGGGGGCCATTTTTAGCAGTTCGTTTGGGGGTCCCCGGGGGCCTCCTAAGCTGTATCTTCGCTGGTAGCAGCAGGCAGGCAGGGAGACTCCACACGGCTTCTGGGGGTGTTAATTAGATGAGGGTTTATTGGGGGTCCCAGCCCCGGGAGCAGCATGGTTTCTGAGGGAGAAGGGTGAAAAGGGGGGGGAAGAGAGGGAAAGCCTAGGGAAAAAAGGGGCCAAGAGAGAGTGTGGTTTACCTCGCACAGCTTAAGAGGGAGATTCAAAGTGGGCGCGGAATAAGACTTGGGCCAATGGGATTACAGATACATGATACTTCAGGCTTGGAATAAACCGTACATTTTCGAGGGGTGAGACAGAGCATACCATTTAACTAAAATGTAACACCACACCTCTGTTCAGGATTTTAAATCATACAAATTGCAAAATGTCCCATTTAAATAGAACAAAGGCTGAACCAATTCAAAGCTGTTGGCTATTTACCACAGGGGACGGGCAATAGGACCTCCACGGAGAAGCCTGAGAATTGTGAGTGCTGATGTCTGGCTTACCTACACCTCTGTCACAACTGAGTGGAGCTCTGTTTTCTCATGTCGCCCACAATGACAGCTCCTGATTCCTCTTACATCCTGGAGGCATAGTATACACATCTAGACATCTCCAATCAGAAACAAAATATGTTTCTGTAAACAAACAGCTGGGGCTGGCTTATAATTAAGGTTTCTATTAATTAAGCATCTTTTTCATTTAGGTGAGTTACTGCTGCTGTTTTGCCAAAAGCATGTTCGTTAATTTCTTTTCAGCTTCTCCTTGTCATTATTAGAGTATGGGAAGCAAGTCAATGGTGTAGTAAGCTTGAGTTTCAGACTAGGCTAATAAAATAATTTTATTCTATTTATCAGCTTTTAATTTGCAATAAAAGATTAAATTTAGATGAAAATATCTTCAACCTGAAAAGGGGATTTTGCTTAGAAGTTGACTGTCCTTAACCAGCACCTAGCTCTGTGCTTGAATTTTGTGCCTGTAGTTACAGGAAAAAAGATCCAAGGTAAACACAACAGAAGCCTCCTAATGATAAGAAGAATGATGCACTGAAATCCACCGAGGTAAAGGTGGTGCAAAGACCTGTCTAGGACAGGATTCTTAATCCCAGGATCCAGTCCCATCCCCTTTTGTGCACGTTTGCAGCAAAAGAACCTTGCAGAGGTTGTGCCTGCCATCAGCCTGATTCAGCTGCCAGCATTCTGCTGAATTTCATTCATTATTATTGCTGGCTTTTCAGGAGGCAAGATGAGCAAAATCAACATCAATCTCCAACAGATGGGACTAGGGGAGGGCAGCTGCAGGCATTCAGTGCACTACATACGGCAGGCGAGCGCACGTGGAATCCTCGGCCCCCGGAGCTCCGGCATTTCCGTTTCACGGGCAGCAGGAAAATACAATTATCTGAATTAACTGCCCGTTAATCCCTGCGCTTTGTGCTGCTACTCGGGCAGGACAAAGGCAGGACCCGGAAGGATGGAGCACAGAGGTGCCATTCCTCACGTGGCAGCGGTGGAAAAGCACATTCCTGCCTACCCGAGATGAGCAGGGGCATTCCTGCGAGCCTCTTGCCTTTTTCTTTTTGTTCTTGGTAGCTCGTTCTGTTTTGTTTTCATCTTTCAGGCTGGCAAATGAGATTACAGAAAATAAAATGCAAAGGAAACGTGTAAACAAGATTACTAGGGCAAAACAGTGCCTCTCAGCACATTAACTGCACTGGGGGATGTGAGGCTGGGGCAGGGCTGGGAGCAATTTTTGCCTGGGTACAGCAGGTGGAGGCAGAAAATATTAATTATGTGCTCTGAGAGAGCTTCTCTCACCCTGCTCAGAGTGCTGACAAACTGGGGGTGGGAAAAAAGCATGAAGAGTTCAACTTGTTAGGATTTTTTTTATTATTCTTTCACCCCGAAACATCGTTTTGAAATCATGTTGGATTTTGACAACTTTTTTGACAACAAAGGATCTCAGCTGTAATTTTGCTGTCTCTCATGCATGGACCCACACACACTTGGCTCTGTGGATAGGACACAAGAGGTTTCACAAGATGAGAAATCTGATAATGACCAAAAATGTTTTGTTGGTGATAGAGAGGGGATACTTTTGGATTCTTTGCTGTTGGTTTAAAATGCTCAGTTGTTGATACAAGCTGTGTCTGCCCAGTCTGCTTCAAGAGCTGTGAACTCTTACCTTTTTTAACATGCTAGCTTGTGTTAAAAAACAAAACAAAAAAACAAACAAAAAAACAACAACAACAACAACAACAAAAAAACAACAGCATAACCACATCATGACAAATCCTCACCTTTCTGCTTGCTGGCACAATCTCTGCTCCCTCCCACGCAGCCCCAGCTGGAGAGGCTTTACTTGCAGCAAAGCCACTCTAGTTGTGACAGTCCCTTTCCACTCACTGCTCCCTTTTCTCTCCCTCCTAGGGAGCAGCAGCTGCCACCACAGCCCCTCTTTTCTGCCTCCAAGGGGTTCCCCACGTAATTTGCAGAGGGCAAAGGAAGAAATATTGAATTGATGCTAGACAGGGTCAGGGTGATCTTCCTAGTGGCAGAGATTAGCAGGTCCAGTGCTGCAGTGAGAATTCCTGCTTCAACTTCAGGTGTAGTCAAGTCTTTCACCGAGGCCCTGAACCTGCCTCACACACAAAGCCAGGGCAGAGGAGCTCTGTGCTCATGTGCTTCTGGGTTTAAAAGTGCCTTTCAGGCCAGAGCTGAACCTGGTGTTTGGAGCCAGGCTAAGTTAATGTGTTGGTGGGTAATGTAGCTGGGTGGGAGCTTTTTTGCACATGACTGGCCAAAATCTGTCTCTTTGGCAGTGCCAGGATCAGTGCTGCTGCTGAGGAGTCATCTAGGGAGAGTGTCCCCTTATCTACTGTCTGCCAACCAGGGGAAGGAAGGAATAAGTATCTTGAACAACCTGTTCTTGTGAAAGGTGTCCCTGCTCCGGCCAGGGGGTTGGAATGAGGTGGCCTTTAAGGTCCCTTCCAAACCATTCTGTGACCTTATTAAACCATGCTGAATCCTGGCTGAGTCAAGGGCCAGTAGTTTCTGTCCTTAAAGAGCAGAGCTCAAAGCAGCTTTTTGAGAGAAGGTGGAGTAGAAGGCACAAATTAATTTTCCTCTGCTCACTCTGGGGTCTGCCCCATTCCTGCCCATTGATGAGATGGATGCCAGTGAAGATGGGAACAGATGTGTGCTCCAGTAGCTAATGAGGTGTGAGTGACTGCTTCCCTTCTTTGCTCAGGAAGCACAACAGAGTGCTCCTTTCTCTGCCACAGGCCATCCTCCAGGACATCTAAACAGGGATTCTAACGCTCAGGGAAGGAGAAGTGTCAGAGAGTGAGGAATGAGCGGAGCAGCCTTTGGGGATTGAAGGGGCAGCAGCAGCCTGAGTGCAGTTTGTGTGTTGGCTAAGGACTGTTTTACAAATGGAGCACAGCTATCATCCCTCAGCTGCTTGGAGGTTACAAACCTCTCTGGAGGTTTGCCAGTTATTTGGATTGGCTTAAACAGGACAACTCACTGCAACAGTGTGGAGCGAAGATACCCGTATGAGCACCTCAGCAGAGTCAGAAACAAGACTGAGAGGGAAAAGAAACCCCATCTGTCACTGAAGAATTTGCACAAAGCCTCCTGATTGCTAGAATTCCATACGCTGGTATTCCATGAGTTCCACGGAATCATGGGGTGGCTTTGGTTGGAAGCCTTAAAGCCCATCCAGTTCCAAACCCCTGCCATGGGGGACACTTTCCACTAGGTTGCTCAGAGACCCATCTAACCTGGCCTTGGACATTTCCCGGGATGGGGCAGCCACAGAAACATCTCTGGGCAAATTTCTTTCAACTCTTTCTCTCACTGACCCTGCACAGCTCAGGCTGACAGGCAAATAGGGTGTAAAAGCAAACCCTTTCCTGTCTGGTTACCGAAATTGCTACCTGTCCTAGGGTGACGTTATGATGCTTGTATCCCCATTTGTGTGTTCTGTTTATGCTGGATATTATGTTCTGTGCCTTCAAGACTGGCTCTGAAGAGTGAATGTTTTGTTTTGGGTTTTGTTATCAGCCGGCTCCCCCACGGCTGGCGGGACACAGAGACAGGGAGTACATAGTGCGGCTTTTGCTTTTTGCTGGGCTTTTTGCTTTGCTCTTGCTCTGGCTTCTGCTTGCTCCTGCTTCGCTCTTGCTTTTGCTTTTGCTTCTGCTCATTAGCTAGTTTAGCTAAGCAGTCCAATTTTTTTTTCCCTGGACTGTTTTTTTTTTTTTTTTTCTTTTCCTTATTCCTTTTTTTTCCTCCCCTTTTTGGAACTACTTGAACCTGCTCTGGACTGGGACCTGGAAACACCGAGAGCTTGCACCTCGTGGCTTCTAGCAGCCATCTCCAGCGCCGGAGGGACTGACAACAGAGCAACCACCCCCCAAGAGAGACTTTCTGAACTTGTCATCCTTTTCAGAGTGGTGAAGGAGTGTTATCATCTGGTATTGTTCATTCTGTGTGCTGGGGGTGCTGTGCCTGTTAAATAAACAGGTTCTTTCCACTTCTCTCTGAGGAATCCTTCCCGAACCGGTTGGAGGGAGGGGCTGTGTGGGTTTGCTTTCTGAAGGGGCCTCCTTTTGTAGATTTTCTCCCAAATTTGCCCTAAACTAGGACACTACCTTTGCTCAGGTACACTTTGCTCTTATGCTATGAGAATGATGCACTAGAGAAAAAAATTCTCCTTTCAGAGCCTTCCCAATGCCATTCTCCATCCTCTATCACGCATCCCTGGGCCCCACTGGCACTGCCTGGCTGTGCAGGTGGAGAGATGGAGAATTCCCAGGCTCAGCACCACACCCAGGGGAATTTCTGGGTTGCTTTGGGTTCCGTTGATTTTTCCATTCTTTTTGTGCTTCCTTAGTGTGAAAAAAAAACCAGGCTGCTCCCAGCACATATTTGTTAGACACACACAGAGGGAAGAGTAGAGATCTTTAAATGTGAGGGACATGTTTTCCTCAGTAGCTTTTTTTGCCCTGTTTTGCCAAACTGGCACTCCCTGCTCAGCCTCATTTAGAAATGGCCACAAATAAAGCCCATACTGAAAACCTTCAAAGTACAAATAACTATGAAGAGAATGAGTCCAAGAGTCTATAGCTGTCTGAACTTTAATTAAATTGGGGTTTTGCTAGACAAGGGTTGAGATTCTGGAAGAAAAAACTCTAATATAAAATAATTTCTTTTTTTTTTTTTTTAATAAGGTGTGTTTAAAGCACTTTGATACACCAGAATGCAGTGCAGAAAGGCAGCTTTTATCACTTACCTTTGATCATCTAACAGGTTTTCTCTGAGGAATATGAGCAAGAGCTGATGGGAAAAAGAAAGGGATGGGCATCAATGACAGTTTTTAAAACTGGCCGTCCAGACTAGCGTAGGTGAGTAAATGTGATGGCTAAAACTCTGACTTCCCTGGCCCTGTCCATATGAATTGCTGGGAAAACTTGCCTTCCCTGAGATGAACATTAAGGAACTCCATGGTGAGCTTTGCCATTCTCTGAGTTTGCACTGATATAAATCAGAATAAAAATTTCTCCTTGTAACTTACTTTATTCACGATATATGAAGGTTCTAAGAATAAAATCTAGCTAAGCATCTCCTACCAACCCTCAAAAAAAAAAAAAAAAAAAAAAAAGAAACTCTGGCCTAGAGGGTCTTTACAAGTGGTTGTGTAGGAAAAAATATTCAGCTTTTTTTATGGTACCTATAGTTTGAGGATCAACACTAGGGGAAATCATCCTCTGGAGAGATATAGTCCAAGGAAAAGCAGAAACACTATAAGAGAAGGGATGGGACATGGAATAATAATAAATTCTTTTGCCATGGCTCCAGGCCAAGAAGATGGGATTGCTAATAAGCAGGTGAATTATGTGAAAATGAGGTAAGAATATTCTCTTGTTCTCCCCTTGGACAAAGGGAGTCCATACTGAGGAAGGTGCTTTGATTAAATAGAAGTTGTTTCCAGGCTACACAACCCCCCTTTCTCTGTGTACAAGTGAGCCCCAAAGATCCATCTTAGCCAATAAATGTACCAAATTCCTAAAGAAATAGGCTGCTAACAGCCTTATAAGGAAGGTATGAAAAGCTTGGGGAAAGAAGGTTGTACAGCAGGGAAGAAAGTAATAGGGAATGACTTTGGAAAAATAACAAACCCTGCAGCTCCAAAAATTCAGTGAAATGAATCTCCCAAAGAGAGTACTCAAGTCCAGCAAGTGAGAATACCCCTTGGTGACCAGGTTGAACCTCCCAAGATAAGAGGATGGGGTGAAGTGAAAATGACCCCCCATTTCTGCTCCTTCACCGTTATCCTGTCTGCTTTGTGCTGGAAATGTGTCTCTGTTAGTCACAGAACAACTGCACACAAGAGAAGGGGAAAGAAGGCAAATTTGCACTTACTAGCATTCTGTGGCCAACTGATTCCATGGCCACTGATCCCAGTGAATTTTAACAGGCTGATGCCAGCACAGTGTTATCTTTCTTTCATGGGGTGAAGTGATTTCATCAGCCTTTTCCTTTCAGTAAAAGGCCTGACTAAAGTGATGGTGATATCTCTAAAAGGGATTCTGATGGTAATATCTCCTATGAAAAAGCTGCAGGATATACAGGAAATTTCCATCCATCTTTTGTCTCAGGTAGCCATGGCATGAGAGCAGTTTTTGTGACATTTCTGAAAGAAATATCAATAAATCAGCTTCACTCAAGGGCCACATTATCAGTGTAACCACTTTCTAAAAGTCTAGAATTAATATTAAGACCTCAGCTCTGTTTATAAATCATAAATTTATGATTGTGAGGCACACCAAAGTGTGTGGGACTTAAACTGTTTTCAGAAATACTTCTGGCTTTCTCCTGATGTAGCTTGATGCATAAGAGTAGTTTATAGATTGTCACTTGTTCCAACACTTAAAAAAAATTATTTTAAGTGTTGAAGGAAGAATTTATATTTTTTTCTATTTATCTTTTTTTTTTTCTATTTCCCCCCTTATATTTTGTCCTAAACTTAGAAGTAAAATACTTAATGAAAGTAACTGAACATTTTGAAAGCTCAAACTGAAATGTTTTATAAACCAGCAATTTTTGTCCATACTGAAATGACACAAAGTGCCATGAGTAGAATATATAGGAAATTATGGTTACTTTTGAATAATATTATTTGTCGTAAATGTCATAGAAAACAGACAAGAAGGTGAAACAAAGCTTTATTGCTCTGGATGAGATGTTTCCAGTCACCTAAACCACGTTATCCAGCAGAACATTCTTAAAATTTTATCCACTAGCTCCATTTTTACTCAAAATCCATTGGGCACTTCCCATTTTCCAGGAAGTTAAAGGCTGAGAAAACCACATTGGTGATCAAGACAGAAACTGACAATAAATAAAGTTTTATTTATAAAGTAAATTTATCTGACTGTGGAGGATGATCTGATCTGATGTATGTGGTCAGCTTTCTGTGGCTCCATCGAGGATCCCCATCAGCCTGTTTGTGAACTTGTCTCTGTCCTTGTACTCCCACAACACCTTTAGCAATCCATTGGAAGCTGTGGAAAAACAGGTCCTGCACTAAACACAACCCTGTGCTGAAAGAGTGATGTGAAAATAGGAAGAATACTCTGTGAGGTGGGTAGTTTTATATTTCTGATCCCCATTCTTGAAATGACATAATTCCTTTCCAGATACACCTGAAATTAGAGCCCATATCTCAAAGTGTGTTTGTCAATTCAATCATACAAGGAAGAAGAGTATGGAGCAGCTGATACTTGTGAGATAGTTAAGAATAATTAATAGGATTTTAAAAATACCAGTCCTACTGAGGTAACAGCTCTGTTGTGCTTTAGCCTGGTGCTACAGGCCTTGTGTTTGTTTCTCTGTTGCCAGAAAAGCTTAACGGAGTTTAAGGTTTTTATCAGTACTTGAAATTTTATTTTGATATCTCAGATTCCACAGAACATAACTCAGGGAAATAATACAATTTTTTTCCAGTAGCATTGATCCAGTTTGGATCTCATGTTATTTGGAGTTGTAATAAGTCAGAGGAGTTTCTTAGTCACAAAATGAGGCACAGAAATGCCTTTGCTATAGATAAATTAAGATAAAATGGTATGATTACATCTCATTCCCTTAGGTAGTTTAAGGTTAAAACAGCCTGGCACCAGGGCAGAGCTCTGATAGTGAACTTTTTTTATGCAGGCTCTCCCATCTTCCAAACCTCCAACTTTCCCAAAACCTAGTCTCTGAGCTTTGGTAAATTTGGTAAGATGTTCTGCCCTCACCCTTCTTAATGTCCTTCAAAATGTGGTTTTTTTTTTTTCCTCTTGGTTCTAACTACTTATCCTTTCTTCTTAAAATATAAGGAAAAGCTTTTTTTTTTTTTTTTTTTTAATCTGATTGAGTACTTTGCCAGATTATTGTATCCCATGAAGTGTCTCTGTCTCTGTGGATTGTTCTTTATTTGCTCAGAAGTTTAGGAAATTAATCTTTCCATCTCTGGTGTGAAACTTAGATTGAATGATCCTTGTTCCCTACTAATGTCAGGTGCTTAAGGTGGCCCAACAATCCTTTTTTTTTTTTTTTCCTCCAGACAGGATTTAAATTTAGACTGTTCACCCTGACACTTATCTGATGATATGCAAATGCAAGATGAGTGTGAAAGACCACAAACTTGCACTCAATCAAAGTGCAAAAGTAAGGACTCTTTTCTTCATTTGTCACACTTAAAGAAGTTCAAGTGCTCATCTACAGATAAGCCCACTCAGTTCACATCAGGTGAATGGGAGAAGATTCTAGGCCAAAGAGATTGAACCACTCACCACATGATGAGAACTTGACCTGACAACCCCAAAATCTGCCCTCACATCAGTGACCTCACTGGCTCTTTCCCTTTTCTCTCCAGTGATTCTCTTCATGCTCCATGAAATGTGCTTTGCTTTGACAGACACCAGAGCTCTGAAAGATGGAAAACAAATATTGCAAATGTAAAGTTCTTAGCTCACTGAGTTGATCTCCCAAAGGAGATGTGTTTTGTCCTGTATGGGGTCTTCAAACTCAAAAACCACAAAATAACTTCTAGAAGAATTTGTGACGAAAAACAAAACAAAAAAAAAAAGGTTATTATTAGATCTCTAATTAGCCCTCTAATTTCTGATTCCTTTCTGTCTTGTCCACTGTCCTTTGCTCCCACAACACTCTTAAGCAGAAATCAGGTGTTTGAAACAGCTCAAAGCAGTTGTGTTTGCAGTAGAAATTTTGCTTCTAGTCACATGCAGTCCATACTGTTTGCTCCTTGTCTTGCTTGAAGATAAAAGATTTTCCTAAAAGCAGCTGACTGGCTGAGAACAGAACAGGGAAAGCTGAAATTCCAGGAATTAAAGTGGATTTTCCCATGCAAGAGCATGTACACAATGAGATTTGCCAGTCTTTTTATTTCTCTGTAGAGTCCAGTGAAGACAGCTTCAGAAGATCACAGATAGCTCACATACCAGGAGAAGTTACTTCTCAGTGATGAATCCATACTAAATTTATCCCAATTCCAGAGCAGCAGTTATAATGCTATAGTTTATAGCAGTTTATGTTTTAAAAAAGAACCTCCTTTTCTTGCCTTCTGAGACTTGAGTTTCACTTGGGAAACTTCTCTCAACAGCTCTGGCTTGTTTCTTTTTTCTTCTCTTTCAAGTAAAATCATGAGCTGCTGAAAGGTCCCAATTTAAGTTCTGTGGAGCAGCAGGGCCCTCCAAATGGTCTCTGCAGAAGTGGCTCATGGCAAAGGCAACACGCCTCGTTTTTTATTTGGTTTCCTCTGTGAGGGTGAAATCCCCACCATGAGTGCAGCCACGGGCTGGAGAAGGAAGGTTCTGTATAATCCTGGGAGATAAATAGTTAAAATATTATTAATCTGAAAGTGGAAGGAGGGAATACAGACCCTAATGGGTACAAGAGATAAATAGGCAAGGGTGCAAACTGTGGGAATACAATGAGAAAGGCAGACAAAAAGAAGAGGATGAGGGACATTGTCCTCTGCTCTCTGAGACCCAGGGATGCCACTGAAAGGAAGATCTGCATGGGTACAGAATACAAAAAAAATTATTAGGAAGAGGCATGATAGTCAGATAACATCATGATAGGAAATCTGGAATGACTCACCTGTAGTGTTTTTATTCCTCACTGAAATAGGAGGAAAACACACAGGGGAGAGTCGTAATCACAGAGGTTCTCATCATTCTCAGAGTGTCCAGCTGAGTGTAGAGAAAGGAACCTGCAATCAGGCTAAGCATACAACTGGGCTGATGTCTTTCTAATAGTCTGTTTTTGGGGTAATTTTTGAGGCTTTTTAAATTATAAATAGTTGCCAAATTCACTTCGTAAAATGGGTACCCAGTAGCAATAGCTGGAATGTAAGATGGTTCTGCTTATTTTCCTCTGAGACTTTAGCTTGGAATCAGGTCACTGTAATTGGACCTTTTTGGCCCATGTAGAGTCATATCATTCCCTCCTCTTTCAAGTCCCCTGATTTGGATGGATTTTTGAAGACAAAATTATATCACATGTAGGCCTCAGGTGCAGCTTTTCAAATTTGCAATGTTTCAATGTTTCAATGTGTAAAACAGTTTTGGTGGTTCTAGGATAGCTATGGATAAGAAGGGAAATATTTTCTGGGCTGAAGCAGTGAATTCCAGATAGTGACATCATAAATTTCAGTGAACCTTGGATACATGGGTTCAATCATAAACTTTAGGCATTGAGCACCTTCAAATCCTCAGCTGCAGAAATCAGTGAGAGGGACAGCTCCAGCTTCTGCTTGCCCATGTTTAAAAGCCTTTCCTGTCTCTAGAAAACATGTTAGCCATAAAAATGGATCAATCCAAGGAGGCAAAACCCCATTATTTCCTCTAGATGCAATTAAGTAGTGTGAGAGTTCAGAACATCAAGTCTCAAGAAGGAGACTTGCTCCTGAGATTGTGTTAATTAACTATTCTAACAGTGCCACTCCCATGAAAAGGAAAGAGGTCATCATCTGCAACCATATAAAATACTGTTAATAGTATGTACCAGACACACATTTGCTTCCAACAGGATTTTTCCAGTGGTTCCCATGTGTGTCCGTTAAAAATGTGTCTCAATACCTGGAGTCACCCATGTGACTTTCCAGGAGGAAAACAAAACAAATTCCTGGTTGAAACTGAATACTTCTGGCCATATGCCTGAGGTTGCCTGTTAAAGCCAGAAAAAAAATAAGATTGAAATAATGTCAGATAATGATTGATGATGCAACTTCACTTCCTCATTTTAAAAGGAAATAATGACCTGTTAGATTCCTGCCTTGCTTGCATTTAAATAACAAATGCTTTCAGTCTCAAGATCTTAAGGGCTGCAATCTTATGCACAGAGGAAACCATCTTTAGTTTAGGGATGAAGGGAAACAGATGGTGTCTCCTCTATGCACTAATCTTCCTGTAAATTTCAGAAAATGAAGGTTTGGGGAGCAGGGTTGGGGCAGGGTGAATTCTTCTCCTGGGAGAGAATATTCAACAAAAATCACTTCAAGTAGATTCACTGAAAAGTGTATCTCTTTTTATGGATAAGTAGTTTGCAGGCAGATTGTCTATTGCTCTTCCAGAATATTAACAGCTTGTTTTAACAGTTAACTAATACTAACAGTTCTCTACTGCACAACCTCTTTGTAGCCATCTTCTCTCTTCCCAATTTCATCTGGGTTGCACTGTGATGCAACCACATTGCACAAACAATGTTGTCTCTGCTGCAAGTTCTACTGTGGTTTGTTAACAAAGTATTCCTCACTTTAGGGTGAGGAAGGCAGATTTTCATCTGGGATTTAGTCTCATTCTGCTTCTTTTGTGCACTTGAGAGGAAAGAGTTTCAGAATTAAATGTGTCTCTAAAGAAATTTTGGAGAAAATGTGTATCTGAGGAAATCAGTCAATTATGGATTACTTTGTGTCTAATATATTTATTATCACTTAATGTTTAATCTAATAATGGACAAGTACAGTATCAGACTTCCAGTGACCCTACAGGGAGACTTTCCTGAGTGAGACTTCCCTCTGTTTCCTGAGTTTTGAGTTAGTGGTGGAGTTTTTGGTTGGTAATTTGGTTGTGGTTGGTTTGGTTTGGCATTTTGATACCTAACTTCTGTAAAGAACTGTCCTTAAGGTCCCCTCCACAGAACCACAGAATCATGGAATCATTAAGGTTGGAAAAGACCTCCAAGATATCAAGGCCAACTTCTGACCTTGTCAACTAAACCAGAGCACTGAGTGCCACATCCAGTCGTTTCTTGAACACCTCCGGGGATGGGGACTCCACCACCCTCTGGGCAGCCCATTCAATTCATTTAAAATCGGAGCTTTACATCAAGAAATAGAAAACTGGCCAGAAATTAGTGAACCTCAGGGTTGTATCTGCCTTGTGAACAGCAAGCAGTCTGTACTTGCTAAGGAAGTACCAAAGGAGGAATTCTACCTCCCAGATTTTTTCAATACTCTGTTCAGAATTAATCAGCAGTGTAGGTGGAGACACTGAGCCTGTGGCAGTGGATCTGAGAGGACACGTGAGCCTTTCTCAGTCATGTATTGGTCATCAGAATTCATTAGGGTGATGCAGCACAAAGTATCACAGATTATTTCATGTTATTGTGCCATGGGAGATCAAGTGACAGTTTGGAGGCAAAAAGGTAACTCAGAGATATTTCAAATATGGGACAGGTTAGTAGTGACATTTCTGCTTCTGGAAGGCTCAGCATGTTGGGCTTTTGGTCACTACCAGCAATGTCATCCTCAGGTGTAAATTTATTTTGAGATTTACAGGCTGGATGGGGCCCAGGCCAGTGGTCTGAGGGTCAGCAAGGCCAAGGGCCCGGTCCTGCCTTGGGTCACACCAATCCCTGCAGTTCCAGACTGGGGCAGAAGGGCTGGAAAGCTGGGAAAGGCCTGGGGGTGCTGGGGACAGCGGCTGGACAGGACCCCAGGTGTGCCCAGATAGCTAGGAGGCCAGTAGCACCTGGGCTGTGCCAGCCATGGTGTGGCAGCAGGGCCAGGGCAGTGACTGTCCCCTGGGCTGGCACTGCTGGGGCCACACCTCAGATCCTGGGGAACTTCTGGGAACCTCAGGACAAGAAAGACATTGAAGGGCTGGAGTGTGTCCAGAGAAGGGAATGGAGCTGGGCAAGGGGCTGGAGCACCAGGAGAGTCTGAGGGAGCTGGAAGGGCTCAGCCTGGAGAAAAGGAGGCTCAGGAGGGACCTTCTGGCTCTGCACAACTCCCTGATGGAGGGGGCAGCTGAGGGGGTCAGGCTCTGCTTCCAGGGAACAAGGGACAGGATGAGAGCTGTGCCTGGGGAGGTTCAGGTTGGACATCAAGAAGAGTGTGCAGGTTACTTTGCCGATAAAAATGCCATATCTAATAACGTAGAATGATCCTAACCTCTTTCATGAGTAGTAACTGTCCACCACCCAAGGAGAAGCATGAAAGCCCATATATATGTGAAACTCCCTTGAATGAACAGAAAAAAAACCCTATTTCTATACTTGACGCTTGCCAAAGCTGCAGTAAAAATCTCAAAGGGGGAAACTGACATTTCCTTCAGCAAATGTAGAAACAGAAGGGGAAGTTACAAATACTTGCAAACTGTCAATACTTGCTTGTCTAACCACTTAATGGAAATATGAAAGCTACACTGAGGAAAATCAGAGCAAATTTTCTGCTGTATTTTGACAGCCTTTTTGTCTGAGGATGTTTCTGACTTTTCACTATGTGTGCAGGAATAATGAGAGCATGCAGGTTTCTGTGGTCACAGGAGCCTGTTCATATTTCCTTATATGTTGACTGAACATGATCATGTGAACTTCAGGAAAGTTGTGGTTATTATTTTAGAGAAGCACTTCCACATTTCCAGCCTCCTGATTTTAATACAAACAGGTGACAGGAGGAATTGGTTAGTTCAGTGGTACTACCATGGTGCAGTGCAAGCTGATCATGTTTCTTCAATATTTGATATGATGAGGCATTGCAATGCCTTCCAAGCAGGGTTCTAACATGCAGATGCACACACCATGACTCAGGAATTAGTGTTGAGATTGTTATGTATGAAATTGCCAATTAAATCGAATCAATAATTCGTGAGAGTCAAATTATGATAAAATAACAAAGTATGAAATTTATTTCGCGTTCGAATGACAAAATCTGGGTCAGCCACGAATCGGACAGAGTCTAGCCCGGGACTTAGGCTCTGGGTGACACATGTACACAGCTCTGAGCCCCTGCATGCATCAGAGTCGTAGTGGCACACCATAGCCGTGTCCGAGTCCAGTTCTTATACTCTTTTTCTTGCCGCAGGCCAGGATGTCCTTTGTCCTTTTCTTAACCAAGTAAGTCCCAAAAGCTACTCCATCTCAGGATAAAGCTATCAGATGGAAGACGGTCCAGTTCTCGATGTCTCGGGAATAATTCATCGGCTTCTTGTCTCTTGCTAGACAGAGCCTGAAAAGCCGCACTTGCAATACACAAAACCCGCGTCTGGGAAGATATACAAGTTAAAAAATTCCTTACTGGTATTCCTTTGCATGTTAAGGGATTTCCCAGAAATGGACCACAGGTCTGAATGGATTACCATCGGATATGTCATCTCCTCTGGCTATCTGCAACCAGGTGTGCCACTAATGGCTGACTCTTTACTTAGTTAAAATTTCTAAAATCCTGTGCCACTTCCTTTTCTTCACAGGTAAATGTAGTCAGGCTATGTGTGGTATGTGTATGACAACAGGTTTCCCAACCCCTGCAAGCCGTCTTCCTTAGCTTTTTGGGAACTTGCCTGGGCAAGCCTCCTGTGATAGAAAAATAGACCCTTAATTTTTATAGCTACTCTTAACCTGTTTTATTATTTTTCACATCTATAACTATATTACATTCATCATATTATTTTATTTTCTTATGAATTTTGACACATTCATAACAACATGGCAAAAAGCCCAGTTTCAAGGGCCTTTGCAATTAAGTTGACCAAGACTTACTTTTCTTAAATCCAGCTGTTGTGCGTCACTTTAGTCACCTTTGTTACTGGCTCTAATGAAAAACATTTGCAATGATACGTGATACAGCCTGCTAATGTTCTGCAGAAGTGAAAGGTAAAGGCAGGTGTGGGGTTTCACTTAAGTGATTTCATAAATTAACTTTAATGTGACCTGTGGTTCCTTTGCTGAATAATAGATTAGCAAATGAATTTGAATATGTATTATTTGTAAGATGAAAGCTAATGTTAGCATCTGAATGGGACCTGGAAACCTGACAATTTGTTATTGAGTGACAGTCTTCTTATTATTTCTAGTGAATAATTCATGTGCTGAAGGTGGCTGTGGCAGAAAGACTGCATCACCATACATGAGACAAAACTAGACATTTATCCCACACTTTAAGGTGTGCATTCAGATAAGAACAAGCACAATTCTCCTCGGGGTTCAATAATTCACAGCATCTGGAAGCAGCCTGGTGTGAAGCAGGCCCTAGGGAAGACAGCAGGGCTATGAGGCCAAAATGTCTGAAGGTCAGGAGGGTGTAGTTTCCTACAGGGACAGCACTCCCCTACTCAGGGAACCTTCTCATGAGCCCAGTGATAAGGGTGAGGAGATTTCCTTCATGCTCCTGACATGGCCTTTCAGTGTAATGTGCTCTATTGCAAATAACCTCCTGCCTCCTGGATATCATTTAGTGTAGAATTACTGAATGATTTTCTAAATGATATCAGGGAAATAAAATGCTGTTGAAGCACAGACATGATGGATTCTGAAAAGCACTCACTTGAAACGAATGCTGTGACTGAGACCAGTTTTTTATTCAGCAAGTAAAATGTCAAATTAAACACAGCTCTATTGATACACCAAGAAAAGGGTTCTTGGTATAATGCCAACATCAATAATTATAAAGGGGAGACAGCAGGCTAAAAGGCATGGCTGGCAGCACTTTTAAAATATTTGTCCTTGGTGGGGCCAGAGACTGATTTAGATTAAATTTAGATTCCGAAGAAAAATAACATCTCAAAGGGCATATCATAAAATTTAGCTGGTTTATTTGTTGCAAACCAGATCAAACAAAATACAGTAGAATAAACATTTGTTGGTTTTAAAATGGTGGAACAGCACTGCAGTCAGATGAGTGAGTTGGTTCAGTACACAGTAGGTGAGGAGTTAGGGGAACAAGGGAGGGGATTGTGCCCCTCTGCTCCGCTCTGCTCAGTATCCCCTGCAGGGCTGCATCCAGTCCTGGGATCCCAGCACAGGAAGGACTGGGAGCTGCTGGAGTCAGTGCAGAGCAGGGACACCAAGATGATCAGAAGGACGAAGCAGCTATGCTGGGAGGAAAGGCTGAGGGAATAGGGATTGTTCAGCCTGGAGAAGAGAGGGCTTTGGGCAGACCTCACTTCAGCCTTGCAGTGCCTGAAGGGAGCCCACAGGAAAGATGGAGAGAGACTCTTGACAGGGCCCTGGGGTGACAGGATAAGAGGGAATGGCTTCACACTGACAGAGAGCAGATTTAGATTGGATATTGGGAATAAATTGTTCCCTATAAGGGTGGGGAGGCCTTGGAACAGGTTGCTCAGAGCAGCTGTGGCTGCCTCATCCCTAGAATTGTCCAAGGCCAGGTTGTGAAAGGTGCCCTTGCCCACATCAGGAGGTTGGGACAAGATAATCTTTAAGGTCCTTCCAAGCCAGGCCAATAGTCTCTCTTCATCTTTCTGGGTTTCACATCTCTGTCAGTGTCTGTGAGCATGTGGTGTGTTCTAGACAGTTCCACATGTTGAAGAGAAGAAATTTAAATGGACAGATTCTGTCTCAGTTATGGTTCATCTCTTTATGACTTATCTCCAAAAGGAAGCAGGTTTTGTGTGTGGAGGCCAGACAAAAGGTCTCCAAGCAAATATTAGCTATAAAAGTCTATTGAGTGGAAATCTGCCTTTAGTTTATGGAGTGGTCATGCACTTAGACAGTTAAGGCAGAGCCTATTGCCAGTGGATGATCTAAACATTTTCTGGCAGATCCTGAGAGAAATCACTGTTACTGAGGTTTTTGAAAGAAGAAAAGGCTTGTTAGTTCATTCACCATTCTCCAACCAGTCATGCACAAGCCCGTGGTGGTGCAGAGCACAAAAATAGGTTGAGCTACATTGAACATTCATAAGTAACTCTGGTGACAAGTACCTGGGACAAGGCAACTTGTCCATAAGAGAAATAAAGTTTATTGTGATTTCCTGCTGCTCCGGCTCTGCAGCCTGTTATTTGCAATGAAGAGAACATAATGCACAGGCAGGGAGCTTATCTCAGGGGCAGAGAGAATAATGTCTTTGGACATGATGGAGATAACTCAGGCCCTTGGGACCAAGTCCAACAGGACTGCAGTGGATGATCTTTCCTAACCCTTACTTGATAAATCCACACTCTCAAACTCATACCCCTCCAAGGAATAAATCATCATTATCCTTTCGGAGCCAGTGCAAGACTCTTCCATGCAGAATGCTTTTCTAAATGTATTTTGTCAAACTTTTGCTAAGAAAGAAATTTCTAAAACTCCCCTCAGAAAGACAGTTTTCAAGGGGAGTTTCTTGGAGTGCTCTTATAAAACAGTCTGTGGGGTTTCACCCCCGGATTGGGGTGACCCCGAAAGATGGAAAAGTCTCTCTTCCAACCCGTGCCTTCGAAGAAAGACTCAGTAGTCTTCTGTTGTCTGTTCTCAAGGTAGTTTATTGTTGGTTATCTAAAAGATTCTTCTCCTGAACTGCTGTGGCCCGTTCAGCAGCTCAGACAAAGGCACACTGCCCTCCCAGGGGGCTGGTGCCATCTTTTATATCATATATTACGTACTACATGTTTATACTTTTTCCCCAATGCCTATTATCTATATTGAATGGTGACTTTCTACTCTAAACCAGTCTGTGAGTGCCAACATCACCAAACACATGGAGGCTAGGAAGGAGAAAGAAAGAGGACAGGGCACACCCAAATCCCTCCATCTTAGAACCCCTTACCCCCATGTACAAAACTTGGACCCCTGCGTACAAGGCTTAAAACCCCCCTGTACAGCACTCAAAAATGCTTCCTTTCACTTTGTGATTATCTCTACTATGCTATCTAACTTGTGTGTGTGGCTTGTAATTCTTCATACAGAGTTAGTAATTTGCTCCATGGGCTAAGATCAAAACCCCGAGAGTGTCTTTGGCTGCATGTCAGGGTCTCAGAGGCCCCTGCCAGTGGCTCTGGCCATCCAGGGCACCCAGAGGGATGTCCTGGGTTCCCACAACAGTCCTCTTAAAAACTGATATACCTCTATTTTGGAGGAGAAAGCTGTTCTGAGAGTGCTCCAGCAATGTTTTTAGTTTTCACCTCTATTTTGTTAATATGTACACAGGCTTCAAATGATCATACATTCCTTGATACTTCCCAGGCAACTTAAAAAATACTAAGTTAAAGTGTTCTGCACCAAGCCAATGCCTGCTCTGATGTGGTGACAAATGCTATTTTGGGAATATTACATATCTGTCAGAGATGTCTCATTGCAATGCATGGGTGTAATAACCCATGGAATCCTCTCCCTCTCCTACTGGAGTCAGACCAGTCCTGAACTTTATCCACTTTTTCAACTGGCAATCCCCTGATCTCATATATTGTGCCTGGTCTGAACATTAAAAGAACAGTCTGATCCACTGTCTGAAGCTCTAATGATGGCAGAAAGGATATTTTTTTCACTATCGAATGCTCAAAAATTATTTTCAAGTCTTAATTTTCATTCAAAATAGGAAAAAATATGTCAAAGCAAAAAGATTTTATGCTGTCATTTTAAATGAGTGCTCTAAAGTTCCAAATGTGACTGTCTAAATAGTAAAAATAAAAAAAATCAAAGTATGATCTCTTTCCAGTGGTTACATTTGAATTTGTAATATGCTTCTATAGTAATGGTGTCTTTACATTTACCAAAAATAAGACACTGCCTACTTACTCCAGGAGCTGTGTAGTCCCAGTGGAGATACCACGTGTTGAATAAGAAGTTTTTCCTGTGCAGCCCCAATGTTCTGTTATCCTTCACTTTCCATGTTGTGAAATTACTCTGCAAGTGCACAAATTTTAAGGAATTATTTACGATTGTCATTTGTTTGTGTCCTTTTCCAACCCCCTGTGAAAATCTGTTTCCTTCTACCTACCACTAGAACTGGAATTTCCCTTGAAAAATTTCAAATATCCATAGCATCATGCCAGGTCGTATAAAGTCATTCAGGCTTTCAAGACATAGCATCAGCCCACACAATGTGACATGGTTGCTGCATCATGTCACAACTCTTCAGGGATATTACAGTTTTTTATTAAATGATTGTGGAAGTTGCCATGGCTACAAACCCTCTTTATTCTGTTCAGATTTGAAACATTTCTTTAAATATTGGCTAAACCACTCTTTCCTTCCCAGTAACAACACAAGTGTTTCAAATGTGCTTATTGTCAAGTTTCAAGGATGAGGAAACTCCTGGCATATTTCCATGTGTTTTTTGTTGTTTTGTTGGGGGTTTTTTGGGGTTTTTTTAATCAGCTGTGATTTCTTTCCTTGGGATAAATGCAAAATGTGAAAAAAGGGATTTTATTGCTATTTAAATAGCACCTAAGAGGACTTAGCTGCTGTAGATAAGGACAACTCCAATAGACTTGTGAAGGTCAAAGTGAGCAATGTCTGGAGTAGGAGCCAGTGCCCTGTGAATGCAACTTGTCATTCCTGCTCACTAATCCTCATATTTTCCTTGGAGCTCCCAATGGCATTAAGCTGGAACAGCTTGGCAGGACACCCTGTGGAACAGCATGACGAAGAAGCTTCATTTCCCACCCTAACACTGGGGAGGATTTGGAAGTTTTAGTAATGGGTTTTATTTTTGGGATTCTAGTGTCCACCCTTAGCAAGTCCCAAAGTCTGGTGGTCTTTCCAAGAAAGTTTGTGTAATTCTGTTCTGAATTTGTTGACAGATTTTGGGTGTTTCAGAGTCTGTGGTGGAATACAGCCTGGGAAAATCACCTCTGCAGACAGAAAGTAATTTTCTTTTGAGTTTTGCTCAAAAAAAAGCAAAGACTCTCTGTGTTCATCTTCCCCTTGTGTAGTTCTGGAACACCCCATGGCTGGTCTTACTGGGCTGAAAGGGAGAGAAACATATTTCTCTTTTGCCTTTTTGCTTTTTATTTGTTTTTAATAATTTAGATGACATTATTTTAATTTCTGGATTCTGTTGAAAAGTTGATATTAGTTTTAGCTAAAATACGTCACTTTATGCCAAGTTTCTTTGCTTGCTGTCCTGGTTGTGATTTTTAATATTTCCCAAAGAAATGAAAAGGAAGTTTGTTGGAATTTGACCAGATGCTGTTTATCATAATTATCTAATATCTGTAGTATGAAATGTGAAATCTAGGAATTCAAAACCAAGGAAAATAATTATATCCATTCCCTCTGGGAATGCGTATGCATCTCATATATTTATACACATTATATTATTGGTATATATTTATTATATGCAATAATTATGACAATATATTGATTATAAATATTTTAACTACATATGCTTTTGTATGTATACATTTTGAAGTAATTTCTTTTCCTGCTAGGAAAATCATTAGGACTAATTGCTAGAGAAGTAGCAGTTGGCAGGATGGAAGACCTTGAGGGACAGTTTTTAATAGAAAAACATCTATATTAGGAACCTTTTTTCTGCTCTTCCTCATTTTTATCATAAAAATTAAACAAATGTCAGTGATTAAAACTGTTTAAAAATAAATCTTCCCTTTTCAAATGTGCATGCAAAAGTTAATGGTCTTAGGGAGTTAAGGCTCACATGCAGCCAACAGCCCCTCCATTAAATTTGCATCGTTTTGTACACCCAGAGTCAGTGTGCAATGTCATTTTCCTTTGCCTTTTATTGTTCCTTTCTGTGGTTATTTCCTGCAAATTCTCATGACTAATCTGTTTCTGAGGTGCCTCTTTTTGCAGCCAAACCTCATTCCCGGAATGAATGAGACTTTGTGAATCAGTGGGGGTGATGGCACCCGAAAAGAAAATCAATGAAAATGATGCAAGTAGCCAACTTAAAATGTCACAAAAGGGTGACCAATGGTCTGATTTTTATCCCTTGGCAGTCACCTCACATTGGGTTTAAAGGGACCATTTTCAGTTGGTTTATGATCTGTGCCAATGCCTCTCTTTATAATCTATCACCTGGGCTCTTTTAGCTTCTGTAATTTTTTGCTATCCATTTCAGAGGGAAACTGAGAAGGCCCATATTTAATGAAGGCTTTACTGGAATCTGAGTCCTTTCATTTCTAATACCCACTCTATCTGGGTATGTAGTGATTTAAGATTGTGTAATTTAAAAAAAAAAAGAAATGTTATTATCCTCCATTAAGTATTTCTTTGGTTTGTGAGCAAAATGTAATTCTGAAAAGAGCAGAGTGAATTAATTTTATCTTTAGACTGTGATTCTCCTTGTGAAGCAGCAGGAGAACCTCTCCCACACAGGAGTTCAGTTATTCCTCCAGGATTCCTGTTTTCCATAAAACAGGATCCTGACTCCTACCCTCACACTCACCTGTCTGATGTTATTGTGTGCAGCGTCGTGGAAATGTATTGATGATGTGTGCAGCTTTGTGAGTGTCCGTGTGAACAGATGGATGTCAAGATCAGGGACAGGGTGACAAAACTCCAGCAAAATTACCTTTGCTTGGTATTTCCAGAACTCCAGAAATCATTTTTTTCTCCCCTGTGTCAGGGAGCAGCAAGGGCGAGGCAGATGAGAGTAGCACTCTCACTGAATGCACAGTCCCACAGATCCAAACAACATCAGAGAGGACCTGGGATGATAACCAAGGTTCTTGGGTCAGGCAAGAATCCAGTGATTGGTATTGGATTTTGGGCACTGGTTTGTAGCAGACCCAGGGCCTGCAAGGCCTCCCTGACGTTCAGCAGCCTAAGATAGGAAATGCCAAGTCATGATGACTGGACATTAGAAGCCCCTCTCTTCCGCCTTCGGACCATTGCTCATCTCTCTGTAAGACTATAGGTCACTTTCCTCTGTCCCTTACTATTGGACAATTTCCAAAACCACTGCACCCTATATACACCTCTGTTTCTGCCCAGTTCGGCAGAAGAGCTGTCCCTGAGACCTTCGCAGAAGACCAATAAAGACATCGCTGTGGAAACACACATAGCCTTCTCTCTCAGCTTGCGTCTGCCTTCGGCACCTAGGACGCTAAAGAGCTGAAATCACAAATGAGCTGATAATCACTAACAGCTGAAATCACTCGAGCTTGCTAAGGTAGCCTGTGGCTTGGAGCTGCTTGGGAACTCGGACAGGCCGTGCCGAGCAAGGCTGAGCTATCTGGCTTCTATGCAGCCCAGCTGGGGACACCCCATAACCCAACGGAGGTCGCATTACTGGTTGACAACCAGCTGAACATAAGCCAGCCGTGCCCAGATAGCTAGGCCCAGATAGCTAGGAGGCCAGTAGCACCTGGGCTGTGCCAGCCATGGTGTGGCAGCAGGGCCAGGGCAGTGACTGTCCCCTGGGCTGGCACTGCTGGGGCCACACCTCAGATCCTGGGGAACTTCTGGGAACCTCAGGACAAGAAAGACATTGAAGGACTGGAGTGTGTCCAGAGAAGGGAATGGAGCTGGGCAAGGGGCTGGAGCACCAGGAGAGTCTGAGGGAGCTGGAAGGGCTCAGCCTGGAGAAAAGGAGGCTCAGGAGGGACCTTCTGGCTCTGCACAACTCCCTGATGGAGGGGGCAGCTGAGGGGGTCAGGCTCTGCTTCCAGGGAACAAGGGACAGGATGAGAGGAAAAAGCCTCAAGCTGCACCAGGGAAGGTTCAGGTTGGACATCAGGAAGGACTTCTTCACTGAAAGGGTGGGCAGGCATTGGAAAGGGCTACCCAAGGAAGTGGTGGAATCTCCATCCCTGGAGGTGTTCAAGAAATGACTGGATGTGGCACTCAGTGCTCTGAGCTGGGGGACACAGTGGTGTTTGGTGACAGATTGGACTCATTGATCCTTGAGCTCTTTTCCAATCTCAGTGATCCTGTGACCCCCCCACAGGTTTGTCGCAGTGAGTCAGGGCTGAGATAAAAGCAGCAGGTACAGGCAGTGACTGGGTACACGGGGGACACGAGGCAGAGCAGAGGCACAGCCACTGCACAGCTACACCCAGAAGAACCCCAGCTGCAGGGCAATGCTCCTGGGCTCTGGCACTTGTGTGCTGCCAGCACAAGTGCCATCCACCCAGGAGGCTCTGGTGCAGCACACAGGACAGCAAGTGAGGCTGGCTGATACTCACAGGACCTACCTCTAGGCCTCTGACAGTGCTGTTTGGTTACTGTGGCCCTCAGTACCACGTAGGCTTTCACTACCCTGAGCTGCTGTCTCCCCACATGCACTTTCTGCTCATTGCCCCAGGACCTCTCTGAGCCCAAGCCTGAGCACCCACTTGCAGCTTTGGCTGAGTTAGAGGTGTTCCAGCACCCAGCCCCATAAAGCTGAATGAATTTTCAGGGCTGATCTTGGTCCTGATTTGTTTGCACCATCAAATGAACATGTTGCCATCACCCATCCTGCTTGCTCTGCTCAGGCCCTGGGGGAGGGTGCTCTGGCCGGGTGGGTGCTGCATCTGATGCTGACCCATCTTGTGGTCACCCTTGGTTTCTTGTTGTCCTTCACAGAGCAGCTCTGTTCCTTTTGCTCCCTGGTGAAGGTCTGGTTCCTTTAGACCCCTCTTCAGTCATTGCTGGGAGAGACAGGTACATGCAGGGGCAGTTCTGTTCTCAGGGGGTTTGAATTATGTTTCTCGGGTGCCTTTATTCCCCCGTCTCTGCAGAGGACACCTGGGAAGGTTGGGCCCCCAAACTAGGTTGTGTGAACAGCATCAACAGAGAGGGAGCAGAGTACACTGGCAGAAAAAAATGACATGAGTGTCATGATAAATGTGCTGCTTTTGAGAGGGTGAAAAGGAAATCTAAGAGGAAGAGAAGAGAACAAAATGGTAAAATAATCTATTAAGAGAAGGTGTTGCATTGGGCTGAAAAACACTGCTAAGAGAATCTATGAGAGCTGGAAATTGTCAACCAGCACAGGACTGAGAAAGTCCAACCACAGAAATGATAAATGAGAAAGTTTTCTGTTTCTAACATTGTGTGTGAGCACAGTATCCCTAAGTCCTCTTTCTGCAAATTTCATCTCAAGCCAAATGGTACATTTTACTCTCAGGCCAGTGGAGTTACGACTCATGTCCTCTTTGCTCTCAGAAAGCCTTCCTTGCATAATTCTGGGTTTTGAATAAAAAATAATCCTACTAGGAACTCCCATCCAGTGATACTGTGGGTGCTTATGCATCTCCTACTGCCACATCAACCCTCTGTTCTGAATCCTTAAGTGTGAGAAAGATATTCCTACCCTCTGTGCTTGTTTGACTTTTTGCTGGGAGACAAAGTCATCCTCTGCACAGAGTCAGTGTAACATTCAGTTTGTCCACAGTAAGGTTACACAAGTTGTTTAATATAAAAAATAAGTAGCCCTGGCAGTGTTTTTAAAAGCCTTGGCAATAGCACATGGGAGGGATTTCATTACTCTGCAGAGTGGTTCTTTTTATGAGCAAAATGCAAACAGAACCAAAACTTTCCATTTCTCAGTAGGTATCTAATGGTTAAAGGGCCTGTTTTTTTTAACACTGCACTGAGTCATTCTGTACATTTCTAAATGACAGCTGTTTTGAAAGCCCTGCACTCAATAAAAGGTGCTCCAAGTATAGTATCAGTGTTATGGATTGGATACTGGCAGGCCTTTTCCTCTAACCCCTTAGTTAACCAAAGATACAGAGAGGGGATAATTTCTGAGATTCACAGTTTGAATTTTGACTAGACACTAATCGTGGGTCATTGCAAAAAAACGAGGTCTGACTTCACTATGCTCTGAAGTGTGCTGTGAATCTCCTCTAAGTGTGACCAGACAGTTTTGGATTTTTCTGGAGAGAGGCTGAGTCACATCTGTAAAGCTTTTTTGGTGGATGGTGCCTTCAGTTCCCAGTAAGGCGAGTGGTAGCATCTGCTGCTCCCTCAGAACACATACAGAACAGCTGGGGAGCTGCTCCTTTGCTCAGCAGTCAATTGGCCTCTGATGCCAGCAGGCAAAAAGACAACTGGCTGATGAGAGCCTCTGAGCCTCGGTCTCCTTTGAAGCACTACTCTGTGAGAAACTTGAAGAGAGCTCTTGAGAAATGTTAAGGCAAGGGGATGGTCCTGTCTCTGAGCAAACTGTCCCTTAGCCAGACCATCAGCTGATTGCAGCCACTGCTCAGGAGCTGATGAGTGGCTCATAATGAACACAAGTGGCTGCAGGACAAATGCTCCCTTGGCAAACACAACTCTCAGCCAAGCAAGGGAAAAGGTCAGGCTGAAGCTGCATGCCACAAAATCAGGATGCTGCAAAGGTGGCTTTTAGGGAAATCTTTTAAACCAAGACTTACAAACATTTTACTTTCCACCAGGATTTGATTTCCTGGTCCTAGCTCAAAGTCTGGTCTTTGTAACACTGGCTGCCTCTTTTTCTTTAGTTGTGTGCCTGTATTTACAAGCTTCCATACAAGATCCCAGCCTACAAACAAGTGAATAAAATTCAAATGTGCCAATAGCTGCTCTTGGATTTGTGGGGGCTGACTCCACCAAAAGCAGCAGCACAACATCTGTATCTCCGATGTAGCGATGCAGAGCACTTTGTGCAAACAAAAATAGAAGATGACAATGGCAGAACTGTGTTGCTGAGCTCTTCAAAACCAAACCCCTTCAGATGATTTAATGGCAGTGACAAAAGCTGTGTCAAATGATTCCCTTGTTTATCTGACAGCATCTAGCTATGTCAGACATCCAAGCTCCATCACACGAGGCTTGGTGCTCTGATATGATAATAAATATTGCTTGCCTCAAAGCTTTCTGCATGTCCAGGGAGAGATGAGCTGCCAGGAGGGCTGCACAGGAGCTGTGAACTGATTGAGATTAGTATAACGAGCAGCAGCCACGGAACACCAGCTATCTGTCCTTCATCCAGAAAGTAGAGAGCAGGGAGTAAGCTTTTAAGAGATATACCAAGAAAGAAGTGGAATGCTATTTACACATTATGACTGGGAGCTTTCCCCATACAGAGAAGGTAGAGTAAAAAAATTGGGAGGAAATCTAACAGACAAGTCAGCAAAGGCAGGAATTGATATCTGCTGTGAAATCTATAACTGAAGGTTTGTTATCTGAATTTCTTCTTTTTTGACCACAGAAAATTTTTCTGGGTCTCATTTTCTTCCAGTGTAACATGTACACCCAGAAAATACTCCAGCTAAATAATTTCCAGCCTCTGGATTATTTGTGGACTGTTAAATTTCTTGTTTTGCTCTTCTTCTTAAATTGCATGCCATTTTCTTGTCTTAATTACCTGAATGAAGGAGGTTAAAGACAACAGCAGAAAGTCACTGCTGAACATTCCAGAGCGTTTTGGGTTTTTTTTTAATCCTGAAGTGCATGGGATTTCCACTAATAAAGACCAAAGTGTCTCTATAACCAATTAAAAAAAAATGTGCACAGTTTTTATCTCTGTGGGCTGATTAAAATCCTCCCCAACCTCCTCTTTCATTTACACAAAAAATATATGTATGTTTTGTTATCCAACCAGCAGGGCCTGTAGCAACTATCTGTGTCCTAAAATATGCAGCTACAAACAGCACAAAAGTTAATCCAGGATGATATCCAGAATGAGGAAATAGAGTCTTGGGCTGTACAAGTCAGGGGTCAGCTATGACATAGCGTGGACAAGTCCACCAGCCCCTGTTCCTGTAGCAATGGGTCTGGTGTGATGCCAGAGTTCAGGTCTGGAGATCCTTTGTTGCTTTGGTAACTAAAACTTATCTTTATGCCAAATGATGTTGCCTTTGGCCAGCAGGACAGTCTGTGTTCTGCCACTGGCAAGTTTTTTGCTGTGAAAATAAACTCTGCTGCTAGTTCATCAAATGAATTAGCTTTTGCCTCGATTTCCAGGTTTTTTCAGGCCTCTGGCATGACCTTCTGATGGTGCTTGTGCCCTTCAGCATTAGTCTTCTATGATAGTTTACATGAGATCAATTTGCTTGTTTCCTTTGTCTCAAATAAATTGGCAGCATGCACTTCCCCCTTTTCAATGGCAAAAAACCTGTGCTCTGTGTTCTTTCCCCCCAGATTTCAGGGAGATGAAAGGCCCATTGCAAGTTACCTACAGCAGGAGCCCACGTGGTGCCAAGAACCTCTGAGTGACACTGGCAGTGCTCTGTGTGCACCTGTGGCCAGTATTTTATAGGGTTTTATAGAGTTATGGGGAAAAGGAACAAATCCAGCTTCTGTTCATGGGGAGGAATATGATGTGGAGCTGTGGGAGTGCAGATGGTACAGGGAAGTTTTTTGCTTTGCCAGCTGTGGAGAAAGTGTGATTCTGTGTTATATGGCAAAGAATTTAGTAGGAACAGGTTCCTGAGGTTAACTCTGTGCTTTTCTTCATGAAGTACAGGAACAACTAAACATTGGTGCATGAAAAATTATTACAGTTTCTTTCTTTTTATTATTACCATCATCAGAGCTTCTCTCAAAGCACACTAAGCACAAGTATTTAAACATTAGGCTTTTTAAAAAGACTGAATCAAAATATCTGGAAACAAATTGTGTTCATTCATTCTATCCACAGCTGTAAATTTAACAAGACAAGGTCTCCTTTTGCCCTCTTTACTGATCTTGACAAGTGTTTGGCTGAATGCAGAATCACTTTGCTGGCAAACATCATTGTACCACTCTGGTCTCTTCCCTTTGTTTGCTGACCCCATCCATCCTGGAACAGCTGCTTCTGCAATGGACTGGGAGGACTTTTCCTAGTGGTGGGGAATTTTTATGCACTTTATTGGCCTGTATACACCTTTCAGATGAACACGGGGGTTTTTAGGCCTATAAGATTACCTGAGGTTTAGAATCACAAAATAGCCTGGGTTGGAAAGGGTCCTTAAACATCATTTCATTCGTTGCCCCCCTGCCATGGGTAGGGACACCTTCCACTATCCCAGGTTGCTCAGAGCCCCATCCAACCTGGCCTGGAACACTGCCAGGGATGGGGCAGCCACAGCTTCTCTGGGCAAACTGTGCCAGGGCTTCAGCACAGGGAAGATTTTCTTCCTGATATCCAATCTAAACCTGCTCTCTGTCAGTGTGAAGCCATTCCCCCTTGTCCTGTCACTCCAGGCCTTGTCAAGAGTCTCCATCTTTCCTGTGGGCTCCCTTCAGGTACTGGAAGGCCCCAGTGAGGCCATCCCAAAGCCCTCTCTTCTCCAGACAGAACAATCCCAATTCCCTCAGCCTTTCCTCCCAGCAGAGCTGCTCCGTCCTTCTGATCATCTTGGTGTCCCTCCTCTGGACCAGCTCCTGTGAGGCTATCCCAGAACTTTTCAGCCCCTCAATGAGGTGTCCTTGGAGCCTGGATAACTTGTTCTTTAATCATGGATTTACTGCAGGTGGCAGGTTTTGAACCTGTTATTTAAGAACTGTTTAGGTGAAAACTTTTTAAAGGTGTGCAAGGGAGGGGGGTTTAATTGTCTACAGCAGAGGCTCTCATGGTCTTTGGAGAGCGTATTACTGGCCCTTTATAATTCCTGTAAATGCTCTTTGGACTGTGAAAGCATTTGGGTAACAGCCAACACTTTGATTGTGAAAGTCCATGGAAGGTCATGGCATAATCCAAGGAATATATGTGTGCCTCATGGAGTCAGGTAGGAGAGGGCTGTGGCCCCCCTGTGCTCAGATGGTCCTTCCCAGCTCTGTAAGTGCAGGCACAACCTTGTGCTTCTCTCTGCTACCATTCTTCACCTAGCTCACCCAAAATCTGGGCTTGCTGGGAGGTGCCCTTCAAAATGTGCTGCACAACTTTCCTTTTCTTAGGAAGGGTCAGTGCTAGTCCTAAGCAGCTTGGCTATGGTCCTGTTAATTAGGTAGCTGTCACTGATTTAAAGGATGAATCAGCAGGGACTTCATTTGTTGCTGGCTGAGAGCATCCAAGCAGTCGGTAAAGCTGTATTTATTCCTACATATTCCTATGCTGTCCCCTCCACGTGACACAAAGCTGTGTGGGGCTGAAACAAGTCTGGATTCACAAAGCTGACATGAAATGTCAATACTGCAAACCATTTCTGACATGCATGGGCTTATCCTAATCCAACTTAAGGTTTATGCAGACCCAGTCATTCATAAGTCCATCAGTCACCCAGCCCCTCATGTGTGCCCTGAGCCCCTGGCACAACACAGGGCCATCTGTTGCTTTAATGGAGGAATAATTTCTAGGAAAATCCAGCACCCAGGATCAAAGCTGATATGCTTACATCCATGTTTGGCCAATTTTTTTAGTATTTTTATTCTGGGCATGAGTTGAATCTCAACCGAGATAAATAATATACACGCATATCTTGAGATTGAGCCAGCATATGCAGTTTTCAGAGCAATGAACTCAGATTTGCTCAGTGTGACTTCAGGTGAAGGCTTTGTCATTTTTTGTCCTGAACCTGTAGATGTGTATGGAGATCATCAAGAATTGTGTCCTTCTGAGGAAGAAAAACCATGCAAAAGAAATTTAATGAATCATAGGCCTGGCTTAGGAGGAACCTTAAAAACCACCCAGTTCTAGCTCTCTGCCATGGGCAGGGACACCTTCCACTAGCCCAGGTTGCTCAGAGCCCCATCCAACCTGGCCTGGAACACTGCCAGGGATGGGGCAGCCACAGCTTCTCTGGGCAAACTGTGCCAGGGCCTCATCACCTTCACAGGGAAGAATTCCTTCCTGATATCCAATCTAAACCCACTATCTGTCAGTTTGATCATCATGTCAGTGAAACTAGCATGACAGGTAAATCTATTTATTTACTTAATCACTTTTTTTTTAGCAGCAAATTAGAATGTCAGTACAGCTAAACATAAAAATGGTTGTAGGAGGACAATATGCAAGCCACTGACAGTGAAAGGTAGTGGCCTGCACCTTCATTAAGTGGCATGATTAACTTTATGGCAAGTATGTGTTTTCTTCAAACTTTTTATTTTTCCTCAGGGAAAGTGATATGTTTAGGGGCAGGCCCACCTTTCTGGAGGTTGCTGTTGTTTTTCTTCGCCAGTCTTTACTGTGATAACTTCTGCACTGGTGGTTTTCTGTTTATCTAATATACAATTCTAGCTCTCACCCAAAAACTGTCTAGCCACCAAAGGGTGGCTTTGAGTGCTGAGTCCCTGAGAGCCTGGAGCTCTGGCTCATCCCAGGGATTCAAACTGTAGCTGAGCACTCCACCTTCAGGCAAGTTTTAGTAGGATCCAGTGTTAGCACACAAACCCAGGCAATACTGGAATAGAGCTCACATAGGCTCTTTTTCCTTTTTTTTTTCATTCATAATACTCAAAATTAAACAGCTTCTCCAGATTTGGTGTGATGTATCTATTTTAACTGAGGGATTGAATGGTGTGGCATGATTTTTCCTGGTATGAAATCCAACAGAAACTGTTCTCTTCCTCTTCCAGAAACAATCCCCATATTTTCTTTTGGATGTCCTCATTTACAGCTTTGCTATACCAGTAGATGGAAAAGCTTTTAACTAAGAGCTTGAGTACTAACTAGGAATAAACTTCTGTGATTCTGTGAAAGGCTAAAAATGCCTGTCTTCCTCTTCCTCCAGGTTGTTCTCTGCCGTTTGTTCTTGCTTTTCAGTCTTTCAGAGAATCATGAAGGTCGGAAAAGACCCAAAACATCATTGAGTCCAACCATTGACCAAACATCTGCAGTTCAGCCAAATTATTTCCTGTTTTTTCCATCATTTTATCTGCAATAACCTTCTTCCCTCTCCAGTTTTAGGCACTCTCCTGCTCCTGTCTCCTCCAGCTCCCAGTTGTTGAAAAGTCTGTAAGCCATCTTTCCTCACTGGAAATGAATGCAGGGAAAAATGCAGGAATGATTCTCAGAGCAGAAACTGCACAGTCCTATTTGCAAGAAAATCCAACTTGGAGAACAAAACAAGGCACAAAACTTAGGAATAGGCCAATGGTGTTGGAAAGAAGCAGACAGAAGAGAAATTGTTTGCTTGGTTTTTTTTTTTAATAGGAGATAGGAAGTTGTTAAAAGAGTTCAATATGGGCAGTAATATTAATAACCCAGGTTGTTATTTAAAATTGCGGTTAATGATAAGGAGTGTTGTAGAAAGGATATTATGTCCTACTTCTTGGGCCAAGTTATCTGAGGGATCAGGATAAATTCATTTTTTAAAAAAATCCCCTAAACTGAGCTTATATTTGATTAAAGGGGCAGTTGGTCAGACAAGTCTGACCTATCTCCTTTGTTTTAACTTATCATAAGCAGATTTCTTTCTATGCAAACAAAAAATCCGTCTGCAGCAGTCTGCATTAAGCCCAGAGCCTCTGTCAAAATACCTGAAAAGTAGGTTAAATTGATACAAATATAACTTCATTTTTTAAAATTGAGTGTTTTTAAAATAGGGTGATACATGCTGCTTGAATTAAATAAAAAAAAACAGAGAGAGGAATAATGAGAACCCAAGTATCTGTGAATTGGGAATGAGAATGCTGAGAACAGATTTGCTTTGCCTTGATATCTTTAAACACTTCTTTTTAAAATATTTTTCCTGAAGCTATCGAAACAATCTCTTTTACTAAAAGTGTATGGTTTGTTGTGCTGAGGCACAAACAGGAAGCTAATCTGGGGTTATTTTATTTATCCCTGTCAGACAATACTGATTGCCTGACAGTGCTTGAATGAAGGAAGGAAACCCTTATGGAACACGATGCATATCTGCCATGAAATCCTAGACCTCCACATAAGAATGAAGAGACATTTTAACTTTATTACATTCTTTAGATAATCAGCCCTCAACCCCTACGGCTTGACCCACCCTACTGTGGTTTTTACACCATCCCAAGGTGTGAAGGGAAAGATTTGAAAAAAAAATCAGGTACATTAATATTTAATGTTATATAAAAAGTGAAAGATGTCTTAAGAACCTGTTATTAAGATATTATTGTATCTTATTATATACTAAGATATGTTCTGTCCCCCTGCTCCTCTCTGCTCAGTATCCCCTACAGAGCTGCATCCAGCCCTGGGATCCCAGCAGAGGTGTTGCCTCCGCTGAGGCTGGGCGACCTGGTTCAGGAACGGCACGGCAGCCACCTCAGACTGCTCGGGCCAATCACTCACAGACACCAATTTGGTGGATGGTAAAATGGCATTTATTTCCAGATTTCACAGCCTTAAATAACTTGGGGTTACATCACTTCCATCTGCTTGCACAACAAGCATGGAGTGAGGAGGTCCTATCTTTCCATACAGCGTGTGGTCTTTCGACCGCCTGCCCCTACCTTCCCACACTTCCCCCCCCTCCATGCTTAACAAAATGCGGTAACATTAATAGAACAATCACTGTTAATTCAGCGTTATCAAACAGCAGGTTATTAGACAATCAAAGTTAAAGCTATTAAACATGCTAGTATCATTGTTAACTGTTAAAAATGTTTAACATGTTCTACCTAAAGCAACTGTTGGCGTTCAACTAGCATAATATTAACTGAGTTCAAGCGATTCCTGACAAACGAAACTATCTTATTCAGGATACAGGGTCCAAACATTACTGTCAAAAGCAACATAACACAAGGGCCTATGAGAGTAGAAATGAGGGTGGTAAGCCATGGAAATTGATTGAACCATGACTGGAACCATCCCTGCTGGCTCTCCCTTTCCCTTTTTCTCAAGGCTAGCCTTTCCCTCAGTTCTGCCGTCGAGTCTCGCACGACCCCTGTGTGATCTGCATAGAAGCAGCATTCTTCTCTTAGATTCGTCAGAGAGGAGATGCATTTCTTCTTCCCGGTGATATAAAACCCTGGGAACGATAAGAACCTGGACACAGAAATCAACAGAGGGATTGAAATGATCAAGGTATACACAAGGGCTGACTCCGGATTGACGGCACACCCACATCCCTGGCTTAGCTGGGCTCGCCCATTTGCTCTAGCTTTGGGGCTGTGTGATTTCATCACAAAGGATACTTTTTTGTCTGGCTGTGTTTACACTACCCAAGCATTTTCCTCGGCCTGTGACCTGACTCAGAGTGATTCCTCGTCGAGAAGCGTCCCATCTACACTGGGGAGGATTTTGTTGCATTGAATAATTGAAGGAGACATTTAAAGCAACACCTTCATGGAAAGGCGGTTTGGGATCATAACAAAGCCAGCAGGATTCGGTGAGATCTGGATTCGACTGGTTCAGGGACAAAAAGGTAGCATTGAGCATGTCAAAGAATGGGTCATAAGAAGCTGACTTGAGCGCTTCAGGGACACGTGGTGTAGGGGTGGGGCTAGGTGCATGCGATCTGCGCATGGGTCTGGCAGTAGCTATAGCTCTCTCTTTGGCCCTGTTTCCTGCAAGGATGGGGTTAAATCCGAGGGGAATGGGCATCATCTGTGGGAGTCTAATAATCTGGATGTTCACCCAATGGTCGCGAAAGGCGTGAACAAACACCGACCAAACCTTACTGGTGGTCCAACTTTTGTGTGTTGGCTGCATTTGAAACATACCATAGCGTTGGCTATTGCAGTGCACACAGCTGCTTGGATTGGGATTAGATGTTCTTCCTTTGCGACACGTTTGATCATGGTTGCGAGGCTTGCCCCAGCTGGCAACAAATGTAAAATTTCCTTGGTTGCCGAATTACATTGCTGACGTAAATATTCTAGCGCAACTGGGCCTTTTGCTTCTGCAGGCAAGGCAGAGGAGTCAATCGCTGCTTGGAGACAGTCCACAAACTGAGTAAAGCCCTGACTCTCAGCTTGCCGTATGGTGGACCACGGCGCTGGCTTGGCGTGGCTTGGCACTACCCTGCAAGCTATGCAGGAACGGCACGGTTCAGGTTCAGGCAGCCACCTCAGACTGCTCGGGCCAATCACTCACAGACACCAATTTGGTGGACGGTAAAATGGCGTTTATTTCCAGATTTCACAGCCTTAAATAACTTGGGGTTACATCACTTCCATCTGCTTGCATAACAAGCGTGGAGAGAGGAGGTCCTATCTTTCCATACAGCACGTGGTCTTCCGACCGCCTGTCCCTACCTTCCCACACACAGGAAAGACAGGGAGCTGCTGGAGTCAGTGCAGAGCCGGGACACCAAGGGGATCAGAGGGATGGAGCAGCTCTGCTGGGAGGAAAGGCTGAGGGAACTGGGATTGTTTAGCCTGGAGAAGAGAAGGCTTTGAGGTGACCTTATTGTAGCCTTCCAGGCTTTGGGGTGACCTCATTGTGGCCTTCCAGGACCTAAAGGGAGCCCACAGGAAAGATGGAGAAAGACTCTTGACGAGGGCCTGGAGTGACAGTGGGAAAAGGGAGAATGGCTTCACACTGACAGAGAACGGGTTTAGACTGGATATTGGGAAGGAATTCTTCCCTGTGAGGGTGCTGAAGCCCTGGCACAGTCTGCACAGAGAAGCTGTGGCTGCCCCACCCCTGGAAGTGTCCAAGGCCAGGTTGGATGGGGCTCTGAGCAACCTGGGATAGTGGAAGGTGTCCCTGCCCATGGCAGGGGCTTGGAATGAGATGATCTTTAAGGTCTCTTTCCAACCCAAACCATTCCATGATTCTAGGTTGTTAAGCCCACACTTTTTTCTCCTTTCCTCTACTCAGCACAGATGTCACCTATGGAAAAGGATGCAAATAGGATCTTTCCCTTGAACTGCTTGGAGTTTGTCCTGTGAACCAGAGATGGCTGAACTGCAAATCGACCTTGATCAGGGAGCTGATGCTGCCTCTTTGCCGAGACATGGCACCAGTCTGTGGGGGACTCTGATGATTTTTTAGATTGACACAGGAAATGGAGGCTGATTAAGATCTGCTTCTGTCCTCCTTGGTCACAGGAGTGGTCCCCATCAAAGGGATTTGAAGGGGATTACAACCTGGGAAGATCTCCCTGCTCGTGCCTGGGAGATTGGAATGAGATGATCCTTAAGATCCCTTCCCACCCAAACCAGTCCATGATTCTGAGATGATTCTGACTGAAAGTGACTCCCTGAGTTCAGCGATAATGAAGTCAAAACCTTTAATTTTCCTCACAGCTTGAAACAAGAACCTGCTGGGTTCTGTGGTTTGTAGCCCCCTCCTTGTCTTTTACACACCATGGGGAGCAAAGAGAAGACTAAAAGAGGGGGTCAGATAATGGGAGAAGGGCGGGGAGTTACTTAAGGCTGCAGCCTGAGGAGCTGCCGGGCCACCCAGCTGTGTTGACCTCGGTCTGGGGCCCTCTCCTGTGCCGTGATTCACACACCACCATGTCCAGAGCATCGGGCTGATGTGCAGGGTACGTTCCCCTAAAAGGGCTGAGAGGCCGCGGGTGTTTTTTGGCCCCATCTCTGCCGGTCTCTGCCGTGAGGGCGCGGGGCACGCCTGTGCCGAGAGGCAGATGCCGGTGCTGTGGCTGCCTGGAGCCAGGCTGGGCAGCTTGGGCAGGATTAGAGGCGGGTGACAGATGCACAAGCTGGCCCGAGGGCTCGGAGCGTGGCTGGCCAGGCATAAATACCACAGTTTATATGGTACCACATATATTTATGGTACCACAGTTTATATCCAGCCGTGCTCGGAGGTCGAGCACGGCTGGATGTGCGGGGAGGAGGAGCAGGTTCAGACCCTCTGCGGTAAAAGGGAGGAACGTGGCAGATGGGTTTTAAGCGGGGAAATACGCATATCCCCGATTTAGGGCTTTGGTTCAAGCAGAAAGAGCCGGTGTTAGAGCAGCGTGGGGAACTTCTGCGCTGGGAACGCGCTGCAGGCTCGAGGTTGGCGTGTGATTTCCGCAGAAACGCGAGGCGTTCCCGTGCGCACATCCCGGAGCTCAGCCCGCGGTGCTCCCGGGGCTTTCGGAACCTGGCGGGTCCCAACAGCCCGGGGGGAGACGCCGCCCGTGTCCCGAAATCCCGCAGGCGGGCCGAGCCCTGTCAGGGCTGTGCCAAGGCTGCGGTGATCCCAGTAGTGCTGCTCCCAGCCCGGCCCTGGGCTCGATGGGACTCCCCGACAGCAGCGAGAGCAGCGGGACCCGCCGCTACCGCGGGCAGCCGGCGCCATCTCCCGGTGTCGGGAGAGAGGGAAGGAGGGAGGGAAGAGAGAAAGAAGGAGGTGGAGAAGGAGGGGAGGGGAGGGGAGGGGAGGGGAAGGGAGGGGAGGGGAGGGGAGGGGAGGGGAGGGGAGGGGAGGGGAGGGGAGGGGAGGGGAGGGGAGGGGAGGGGAGGGGAGGGGAGGGGAGGGGAGGGGAGGGGAGGGGAGGGGAGGGGAGGGGAGGGGAGGGGAGGGGAGGGAGCATCTAGTTCTGTCTCACAACACGTTAGCAACAATCCTTGCTTGGCTCTACAGCTATCCAGTTATTCATGTTCGAGACACATTACTCCTCTTATCTTCTGGCTTCTAGAGATTTCTGTCTCAGAGGACAGGGAAAACAGGCAGCACCTTTACCTTGAGAAACTTGCCCCAAAAATAACTGAACATATTCTCCAGATGTGAAAACACCCATATGAAGGTGCCCAGCATTGCTAGGTGTTCTTCCTCCTCCATCTGCCCTATGCTAACCTGGTTCTGTTTTTATGCAAGACATGAAGTAGATGAAATAGGATTCATTTCATGCAGACTGAGTTTAAAAAAACACTACATGAATGGCTATAAAAGGCACTACACTACACTGTAGTAGGCCATTTGTGTATATATAGCCACGGTATTTTTCCTTTCCTTTGGGTTTATTTGGTCTTTTTATTTTCTCTGGGTTTGTTTGGTTTTGGTGGGTTTTTAAAATTTGTTTGTTTGTTTGGGGTTTGTTCTTGTTGTTGGGGTTTTTTGTTTGGTTGGTTTTGGTTTTGGGGTTTTCCCCCTTTTTCTTTGATAGAGATTGAAGAGTCAAAAAAAAGCTTCTGGTTTTCCTTGCAAAACAAGTCGCATGTCTGTGTAGATACTTAGTTTGGGCAGCTTCACAGAATCCCAGGATGGCTCAAGCTGGAAGGGACCACAGTGGAGCAGCTGGTCCCACCTCCCTGCTCCAGAAGGGCCATCCCACAGCACAGGGCACAGGATTGTGTCCAGAGGGATCTGGAATATCCCCAGTGAGGAGACTCCACACCCTCTCTGGACAATCTGTTCAGTGCTCAGGCACTGCCCAGAGAAGAAGTTTTGCCTCATGTCCAGGTGGAACCTCCTGGGCTCAGTCCCTGCCCGTTCCTCTGGTGCCATTGCTGGGGGACCCGGAGCAGAGCCTGGGCCCTGCTCAGAGCCCTCCCTGCAGACGGGGACACCCAGGGCTGAGGGCCCCTCTCACCGGGGCCTCCTCTCGAGGCTGGACAGCCCCAGCTCCCTCAGCCTTTCCCTGCCAGAGATGCTCCAGGCCTAAATCATCTCTGCAGCCTCCGCTGGCCCCGCTCCAGGAGCTCCATGTCCCTGTTGTCCTGAGGAGCCCAGGACTGGACACAGAACTGCAGCTTAGGCCTCACCAGGGATTTGTAAACTGGGAGCTTCCAGGAGGCCTCAAATATAGGACTATTACAGCTTTTATTTATACCCAACAGACTTGGAGTTAAGCCCTAGCAGCTGCTTAGGAGAGCATAGCAGAGCCCCTTTCTTTTCATAGAATTATTTCACTTCTCGGATCATTCCAGTTCCTCATCATCATACCACCTCTACTGCAACATGGAGCTCCACCTCTGGCTTTGATTTGCAGGCACCCTATTTTTGGGACATTTATAAATGCAGAATATTGTAAAGGTCAGTTTTCCTTGCACACTTTACTCAGCAAGGTACACAAAGTTCTGCACCAATGTTTCACTGTGTGATTTTAGATGTAGCATCTACTGAGTTGTCATTACAGTGTCACACACGTATTTTTAGTGGATCTCTCTGCTAAATGCTGGAGCAGGAAAGTTTTGCAGAGGTTAATGATTTAAAGGTGGCAGGTATGATTTCTCCAGTTCTAAAGGTGGAAACAGTAGTAAACTGCTATTTACTGGCATGGAGAAACAGCTGGAAAACTTGTACTCCTCCAGATCTCACCTAGACAGACTGAGAGGAATTCTAATGATCTCACAAGAATTGGCTTTGGTTTTCTCTCATAAAATTTGCAGTACAGTCTGTCAGAGAGGAGTTGTACTTCTTGACAGCGTAAGGGATTGCTGCAGTTCTGACTGGAATTTGAATGCTTGCCACAGCCTGTTGAGCAAAGCAGTGCTCTGCACTACCTTTGTCAAGTCTGTCTTTTCATTTAATATGATTTTAATTTTAAAAATAAAGGTGAAGTCCTTGTGAGACCATACCTTTAAGTAGAACACATTATATAGAAGTAACTAGAGCTCCTGAGTCCTTCAAGCTCTTAATGTGTAACTTGACATCTTAAGTGTGTTTTTCTTCCTTCCCACACCATACTTTCCCAAATGGGAGATGGCTCCCAGGACTCCAGGGAAGGAAACCCATGAGTGTGGTGAACCTGAGTGGGCAATGATTTCAAATTAAGGTGCTTTTGTGTCTAAAACAATATCTAGAAAAATCATCTTTGTAGACTTTCTACTAGGCGAGACTTCTAAAAAGCAGCTTTCAAAGTAAAATTCCAATCAGAAAAAAAGCCCAACCACAAAATGCCACAGTTGTATAGGATGCAATATGAATAACAATGTTTGACTAGTTTGACAAATAAATATGTAAATTTCTGCTTCTTTCTTATTCTCACTCTGTTCTGAAACATTTCACCTGTACCTGTCATGAGAATTCTTAAATATAAGCACTTTATAGTTCTTCAACATTTAGCATGGCAGCTTTACACTTTAAAACATTTGCTGATGTCTGTCTTTATTTCTGAAAAATGCTGATTTTAAAAGCTCAAATGTTTACAGAAAAGTTTAGCTTTGGAAAAGACTACATTGTCAGTTAAAAGTTTTAAGATGGTCTGTGCTATGATTTAACAGTTCTGAGCCTTTTTCATTGTGTTTTTTCTTTTTTTCCCTGCTTGAAACCACTTTCCTCTAACTAAGTAATTGTTAAAAAATATCTTTAGCCTGAAATCTTTGGATTTTTATCATAATTCAGGAAAGAAAACAGTAAAATTCACCATACCAAATAGTGAGTATGACAGGAAACCATTTCCCAGCTGCAGTCATGGGCACCTGAGTCTGTTGGCCCAGATTTTTGTATTATGGCTGCAAGTTCTTATTCAGAAAATTCTGGATCAAGTCAGGATTTTGCCATATCTAGGGGAGAAATATGATGTGGTTGCCTGTTGTCTCAGGACAGAGGCCTCTCAAAAAGGATGTCTGAGGTTTCCCACAGATGATTGTTATTGTTGTTCCAGCCTGAGTCACCTGAGGTACTCTCTGACAGATTTACAGAGGTCTGTGGGATGATGAAATGAGAGAAATTAATTTTTTCCTAACAGTTCTCATGAAGGGAAAAGGAGGTGAAGGCATCAGAAACCATCATATCCTCTGGAGGTGAAGAAGGAGGATCTATATCAGGCGTATTTGCTGTCTTTTCAAGTCCATCCATGGTGATGGATATTCTGAGTGCACTAGTTACAAATATGAGACCTAATTTTTCATTGTCCTTTCAGATCAGAGTTGTTGGAGTGGGGATGCAGCTTGTTCAGCCTATTTATGTTACTGAGGTGTTGGTGTCATACCTTCTGCTCCCTTTTCATCTATGAAAGGATGGGAGGAATGTGAATAAAAAGCAGGGCCATATTTCCTAAGCACATTGACTGGACTTGGCAACTCATCCTTCAGATCACATTACAAATGAGATTCAGCAAGTTTTTGAGCCTTCCCTGGTTCTCACAATCACTTTGAGTTTGATACCCTTTTTATTGGAGACATGTTTCTTTTGTAGACTCTCTCTTCTAAGTCCTTGCCTGTTCCCCAAGTTCTTTCTGCATTTATTGCCTCTTACCAGGAATTCAGTGTGCTCTGGGAGGCTGTTTGTCTCTATTCTTTGTTAGTCACAAAGTATCTGCTATGTTGGTTTTCCATCTCCAGAGTCTCTGAGGGTTCCTGGGAAGTACATGAAATATAAAATTACCCAGCTCTGTCTTTAGATCATGGTGATAGTCCTCTAATCCCAATGCACAATATCAAGATACTTTGTTTTATGCAGATGAATGTCACCACCTGAAAGAAACCAAAGATTCCAACTCCAGCTCAGTGAGTGCAAGCTCTCATCCTTCCCATCTCCAGTGATAAATTTGTGCTAAGGAATTTTGAGAGAAAATTATTTACATAACAAGCTGGTAGCTTGCCAGAGAATGTAGTTTGGGATTATTTGCCTCCAAAGCTCTCTGGGGGAACACAAATTTGAAAGATTCCCTAGGGATATATTACCTTTAGAAAACTTATTTCCTTATTTTCCTACCCCACAAATGGTCAAAGGTCCTCTCCTTGTTCCCTGGAGGTCCAGCCCTCCGTGGGTCACTTGAACTGGCCTAGCAGGGATGGGATCTGACCTGTGTTTCTGAGCAGGACACTTGGGATTTGGAGGGTGCTGAAGAGTTTGGTGATGGATTTGAGATATCTAGGGCATGAAATTACGTCAGAGTCCTGTTGTGCTGCTTTGCTATGCTTGTTTATGCAGGGGGCTCTGTGGAAATTTTCCTGTTTCCATTCTTTTCATGGATTTGATTTTTCAATCAGTGACTCCATGCTTCTGAGAATTTTCATGTATGTGAGTGGAGAAGATCCAGTGTCCCTGCTGGCCACCACACTGTGACATTTTCTTTCCTACAACCTGGGATGAAAGCATAGCTCCAGAAAGGAGCTTATTTGTTTAGGTTTTATTTGTTTGTTCATGGGGGGTGGTTGTGGTGGTGGTGTTTTGTTTTATTTTGTTTTGTAAAGATATTTAGCTGGATTGATCCTGACAGCACGCACAGGCCCCAACAATCCTTTCCCATCTGTTCACTTGCATGTGCCCATGCTTCTATTTTTGAAGGAGGAATCACCTCTCTCTTCTGTCTGGATACCTCTGGTGCTCTAGTAAGTGGTGATAATTCTACAGCTCTACAATGATCCAGAAAGTTCCTCTTCAAAATAGTAGTTTTTCTCCCAGACATCAGGAGTACTTCAGTGTCCTTGAGACTCTCCTTTGTTTTTCCCTCTGCTTCAGCTATATATTTATTTTTATTTCTGATTCTTTTTTGCAGCTTCCAGCAGAAGCCTTTTGCAGCCTTGAGTCTTGAAAGTCAGATGTTGGTGTTATGAGTCCTATTTTTGCTCTGAGTACTGGCAGGTCACCCACAGGCAGTCAGAGATGGCTCCAGTTCATATTGTCCCTTGTTTTGTCTATGTGCTAGAAAGAACAGCTCTTCCCCTTGACTAATTTTCCTGTTGATTTTTCTTGTTTTCACATGACTTCTCTTACTGTGGACTTCAGCCACTCAATAATAATTAACAATGTAAATAGAAGGCAATTATAGCCAATCTTCTCTTACACTCCATTCTAAGTGGTTGTGGCATAAATATAAATAATATAATTACAGTGTAATCTATTTATGGATGAAGTTCCAAGTCCTGCTGAGGACTTCCCAGTGGGAGCAGGAAGCAGGAAGCCAGAGCCATCCATGTTATAAAGAAGCACCACCATTAATACCATACTATCAAAAGGAAATGCTGCAGTATCAGTCTCTATGGAATTGCTGTTTTCTGCCTAAATCTCCACCAGTACTGAGACCTTGGCAGCTTCTCGGTGTTGTAAGTGCAGTACCCATAAAATTAGATAGATCTGGACATCATTAAAAAGTGAATCCTGCAAGCAGGATTTTGCTGTGATCATGTCTTACTCCCTGGCCTCAACAGTGACTTTTGCTACTGATCTCCTTTTGATTCTTTTTGAACCCCCAGACTTCAACACTCAGTGTCTGGCTCTGTAAAGGGCCAGCCTTCTAGATATATTGGATTGCTTTTATTGGTATTAAAATTAGAATATTTTCCCACAGGAAACTGACCAGATGTCCTCATTTAATCAGAACAGATTTTGTTTTTTCCCCTGTGTAACATCCAGCTGTCCTATCACCTTTCAGAGCAGACTCAATTATCTCCCTTGACTTGTATCTGAGATCCCCGAAAGCTGTCAAGAATTGCTCACTCATAATTGCATCTCTGATCCTTCCATCAGGAGTAAAACTCAAGGAAATACTGGTTAGAGCTCAGAACTTCTTTAATAAGAAAAGGAGTTGATACTCTTATTGCAAGGAAATTCTTCAATCCAGTCGCCAGTGTAAAAGATTTTTAATAGTTCATTATGAAAGTATTTTTGGATTATCTTTGATTTAGCTTGTACACTGTTTTCTCAGGCTGTAGGAATGCAGTCTGACAGAAAGTGTATGGGAGAATAAATACACATTTTTACATACTGAAGTGCTGGAAGGCTGGTTTGACTTCAGCTTGGCAGTACAAGAAAGAAATATTTCCTTAAGAATGGTAGCTACTGTTGAAAATGAGGCTGATTCACAGACCCTGAGTAGCATGGAAACTAAACCCTTGTCTCTGCTAACAGCATAAACAGCACAATTCAGTTGGAAGGATGCTTGAAGATATTTTTATACCAGTCATAAGACCCTGGCGCATCGTATAATATATTGTTTATATTAAGGTTTGTTTTTTTTTAATATTTGGTTTATATGTTTTCACCAGAATGGGATAAATTACTTTCAGATAAACTGTGCTTTCATTTTTGGTGCAGTTTTAATTGAAACAGGGTACTTAATTCATAAAAATTCTTGGTGCACATAAGACCTCAGGCAGAAAAGAGGAAGAGTAGGGCACATAATCATGGGCAGCTCCCAATGGAGTCACTCCATATCCCACAGTAATCTGCCACTCTGCTCAGATATTTACTGCCCACCATAATTATGACCAATCTTTAAATCCTTTCAGTTGTTACTTGTGGAGGGATAGAATGTAAGAAAATAAAGGTAGTGCAGAAGGTCATCTCACCCCTGAGGAGTTGCAGCTGTACCAATTATCAAAGATTAGGAACAGGCCTGACTTTAACAGGCCACAGTTGTAACCAATGAGAAGAAGAGTGCTACAAGAGAGTGGGTTAGCTGGTTGAGGTGGAAACTATGAACTGAGAAGAGAACTAGGAACAGGGAGCTGGAGTCAGTTGGTTGTGCTGTGAAGAAGAAGGAGTCAGTGCTGTGAGGATCTGCTGTGAGAAGTTGCCAAGAAAGTATGGAACTATTGCCATAAGATGACAACAGTTACTGAGATGTCCTGGGGGCTCATGTCCCAGGATGTCTAATTTCCATTTGGCCAAATAGCCCCAGTGGACAGAATATGGATTAGATTTAAAGCCTCGGGGGACTTCCCACAGCAGCACCTTATTTACACTGGAATGGAAAAGTACATTCTTCCATATGGGAAAAGATTTTTGGATAAAGTTTGTTGTCTGTGTTGTTTGCAGTACAAAACAAATTCCTGGAACAGTTAATGAAAAGAGGCCCTCAGTTGTTAGGAATACAAGTGACAGGGTGGGTTTGATCCAGCCCAGAAATCCAAGGAGATTCCTGTCAGTGACAGCAATCTGAGCTAGGCAATAAATTTTTTTAGATGTTGTAGTTTGCAGAGTGCATTACAGCTGCTGTTCTCTGTGATTAAGGTTGGACTTGATGATCTTGGAGGTCTTTTCCAGCCTTGAAGATTCCTTGGTTCTGTGATAGTCTGACACTCAGAAATGTGGCCCAGAGCATGGGTAAAGGCTCAGCTGCTTAGCCACACAAGGGAGGGCTCTCTGAAGGGACACTGAAGCCTTTTTCCTTAGAGGAGGAGAAGAAATGTTGTTCCAGAAAACCTCTCTAAACAAAGTATTTAGTGTGTGGTGGGGAAAACAAGAGTGTTCTGAAAAAAAAAATCTAAAAGGACCTTTGATTATCAAAAAGCAACAAAGGCAAGGGAGGAGCATTGTCCCATGGATGAGGAGTCAGTTGTGGTGTATTTTAAGCAGCCAGCAATAGATCCTTTCATACCTAAAAATAAAGTTCTGTGGATCTCCTCCAAAATCCGTGAAAGCAAATGGGATTATTTTCATTGACCTTCTCAGTTGGAAGCCATAAATAGATGTTTTTTCCTGGTTTTCTTCCTTTTACTGGAGAAGAACAGGACATTTTGGGTTTTGTAGCTCTTTTCTAGCTGACAGACTGTGTCTGCTGATAGTTATGCACAGCTAGATCCCTCTCCACTCCCAATCTCAGGAAAAACAGTACTGCTGGAGTACTGTAAGATGAGCTGAAAACAGGTGAATTATGCAAATGGCAGCCTCCAACATGTCTGAGGAAAAGGAAAATATTTTTATACAGGTAGAAGGGCAATTGGGGTAACTGTGGTATCATTGTGAGGGGTGAGAGAACTGGGGTCATTAAGGCAGGAAGGGGATGAATCTCCAGGCACCTGCTCTGACTTTCTTTGTAACTTGTGCTGTGAAGCCATGCTCAGCAATGAAACTGGAACTTGTAGCTGGGCAGTAACACATCTGAGAATGCTCATTCCTTGATTTCAAAGCGATGTATGTTTGAATGACACAAAATGTCAAAAATGACCAAAAGTCACTAAATCCCATGTGTGCAATCCTGCAGGGAAGATCCGGTCTCTCAGTGTGTTTACAGAAGGCTGCCCACTCTGCAACCAGCAATCTCCTGCAGTGTTGTACTAATTTTATTCCTCCTTGTCCCAAAAAACTGTGCAGTGACTTTAGTGCCCATGCACTCACAGGCCTAGGCACACAGTAGCTTGAGCAGAGAAAGGACAGATCCTGTGCTGGCTTCTCAAAATATTGACAATCTTCATGCTTGAGGGTCCATCCCAGTCCTCCCATGTCCCTGCACTGTGTGCATGGATGGCTGATCCTCCCTGTAAGAGGTCATGGAAAAGGTTTGTATCTATACACTGCGGTCCCTTGTTTGCTTGATATTTCAATTCAATTGAATTTTGAATATTATCCCTCTGGAAATATTTACCACAGTCCTGGTACCCTGGCCCATCTCCAAAATATAGAAAACATCTCCAGTTGTGCCTGAATCTGACCATGTGATTCTATTTGCCTTTAAAATCATTGCTGAACTGTTCTACTGACACCACTTCATTTTTTCAATGCCCTTTCTGTCAGAAGCAAAACATCAACAGCAATGACAGTTCATGAAGCAACAATTTGTACAGTAACTACTTCAGGCTCTGTATGTAGTTAATATCATCTTTTCCAGATTCAAATCTAGTTTTATTATTTATTTTGTTTGTGTGGTTTTTATTTTTCTTCAGAGTGATCTTTTAAAATCCTTTTGATTAGCAGGAGTTAAGAGCACTGTACTCAAGAAAACATTCTTCTTTGAGACAGGAAGCACCAGGAAGAGGCGAATGCTCAGGGTCTTGCACCAGAGCAGCTTTGGCTGTGTGATGAGGGTTAGACATCCAACATGTCATATGTATGATATGTCATACTCTCCTAATGAGTTGGCAGGACTTGTTTGTCCAAAAGCATTTTTGAAAATCAAAGGTTATATTAGTCTAGATAAAGCCTTAGGCATTAGTGTTGAGTGGAAGATGTCTTTTTTTAGTCTCTGGTTATGGCTTCATACTCTGAAAGCTTTTTGTAACCCCAGGGAAAAGAGTTACTTATATACATATTCCTGGAATCCACCAGTGGTTGCTTTTGCTGGAGGTGAATTCAGTGTTCCTTTCCAGTATCTCACTTTTTAAAGTTTCCTACAGCCTGAGAATGAAAAGAGTATTTGAACGTTTATTTAGTTATTTCTCCTGAGAAGGAGTTGCTTTCAATTTTCATCCAGCTCTTGTCTCAAGGATTTATTTGAAATTGTGGGGCTCTCCTATGTCAAGTAACTGCTTATTCAGGAGAAGCTGAATTTGTGACATGGCATTTTTATATTAGTGACCAGCATTTTAGGAGAAACATGCTGTGCTGTGAAGCTAATTCTAAAAGTGTTAATAATGCAAGAATTTGCTATTAAGAAGGAATGGGGATCCAGGCCTTGGGAAGGGTATTCTAGCACTTTTAGGATGGATTATGGAGATCTAGCCTTATATACTGACTTACTTGTTCCCTTGTCTTATCAGATACCATGCCATTTGCTCAGAAAGCCTTGTTTGCAATTGAGCTGTGCCCAGCAACTTGTTTTGCCTCTCATTTAGATAATGCTTTAATCACCCTACTTCTCAAATGGGGGCTGTAAAGCACTCAGGGATTTGCTGTGCTCCTGATGCTGTCGGGGCCACTGTTCTGGTTCAGTTAATTTACTTCAACTGGTTTGTGAAGGCTGCCCAGTGACAATATTCTGGTAACAGGAAAGAAAGAACAACTCTCCTTGTTGTACAACAGTGAGAGAACTCTGTTAGTAGTTAAATAGTCACTCTGTGAACCTGTAGGGTCCAGCACTGATTTGTAGCACCACCTTCAGCAAGCAGCCTTTGGTTTTGTCTGTCAAGCTAGCCCTTCACAAGGGAATTATGGACGCAGAGCTCTTGTGAGCTTGGTAGGTGCTAGGGGAGGCCACCTCTTCAGCATTAAAGAGGTGGGTGGGAATCATGAAATTCTAATGAACACTGACTTGTGAGACACTTGGAGGCTTTTAGTGGAGCCTTTTGAACTCCGGCCAGCCCTGATGGTCATGCTCCTGACATGCCTCCAAGCTGATTCCATGGAGATTTCCTTGCATTTGGTATAGAATGCTGTTCTCAGATGGTGTTTCACATTCTCATTACTTCAGTCTGCCTGTTCTGAAATGCCAGTGTCCCTGCTCCTCGCTCCTGTGCCCTCCAGTGGCTCAGCAATGCTGCTCCCTGCGTGGCAGGGATTTCCCACTGTTTCTCAGGGATACGGGGTCAGTCTCTGTCTCCTGAAAGCCTCTTTCCTCATCAGTTGTCAAGCCACACCTGCCTTTTCTCCTCCTCCTCCTCCTCCTCCTCCCCCAGACTTTCTCTTTTTTTGTGATGCTGTTACACTTTAAATCTTCACTAGGACTCGATGCTGAAGCAAAGGTGGTCAAAGGAGGTGGGGAAAGGATATATTCATTCAATTATAGGGACTCCCTAAACAAACAAACAAACAAAAAGGAATATTTACCACTGTAGTTCTCCTGCAATTTTGGCACAGAAAAGGTGGTTCTCTTCTCTCAGTCAGAGATAGATTTTTCAGAGCTTTAACGCCAAATTTAATATGTCCTTTAGGATATGTGATTGCACAAAATGTGCTGGTGTTTTTCTGCTAGAAAGACTGTGCTCTTTGCAACAGTTTTTGCTCTGACTCAAGTTCACAGCCCTCAGGAAGCTCTAATGTGAAAGGAAGGCAAATTTCCTCATGAAGGAAAAGGAAATAAACATAACAAAGAACTGAGAGAACCCAGTTCTTCCTTCAGGACAGTATTTAAGTACTTTGATGTGGTAGCGGAATTTCTTCTTGATGAGGGAGGACATATCAGCCAAGTCCCTTAGTAACTTACCAAGTGTCCTTCCTTATCAAGTTCTCCACCACACATATATTTATTTACGAAGTATCCTTCCTAATCAGGTTTTCCACGACACATATTTATTTACTGCGCCTATCTTTTGCACCCCTGTTCTGTGAGCAAGGTATTCTGTTGCAGAACTTTCTATTTAATGCTGGACTACCCCAGGTCATGAGTGAACCTTCTCTCCTTACCTCTGAAATGCCTCTGTTGTGTTTGTTGCACATTTTCTTGTCCCGCTGACTTCTTTGGATGGACAAGCTGAGGCACCAAGAGGAACATGTGACTTAAGACCCTGCAAGGAGACAGTGGCAGATGAAGAAGTGAAGATTACACAGGTCTTGTCTCCAACACTAAATCAATGAGAATATACACTGCGTCTCATGTCACAAAAAGGTGATGGTGTGAGACATGAGCTGCTACCATAAAAAGGACAATTTAGGGGGTGTGTGTGTATAGATAGATAGATAGATAGATAGATATAGATATCCTGACATTTGGAATGTTCTCTTTCTGATTTTAGCTCGTATATCCAGGCTGTGATGTGTCAAATGTAAGAGGAAGTTGCAACAGTCTGATGCTGAAATGGCAATGAATGTGTGGGAAAATTGTGGGAACTCAGACCTCACTGCTGAGATCCCATTTACTCAGTGTACACACCATGCCCTTCACTATACCCATTTTGATATTCATTTTATCTCTTTTTTTTTCCAGCCTCTGATACAGGTTATTGACCTTCAGCATTTGTACAGACTGATAATAAAGGATAAGTAAAGTACAGATACAAATAATTAATCAGTACCACCTATGCCCATTGCCCAATTGTTAATTTTGCAAAACATCTTATTCTGTAACATGACAGGTATGGTTTCTTTTGCTTTGAAAGTAAAGTGCTTTAGCAGGGTTCAGTGCTCTGCAGCTTTAAATTCTCATTTAAATGCTTGTCTCCTGAAGGCCACATTCTTTACCCCTTAAGGCAGAGACTTTGTCCTCTTTCACCATCTGCTTCATTTTCTCTTTTCTTTTGATCCTTTTAGCTGGAAATTTCAATCTTCAGTCTATGGAAGAACAAAATTCTGGCATTAAACATAAAATCATATTCCACCTTCATTTCTGAATAGTGCTTATTTGGTTCAAATAACTTTATTTGAAACAAGGAATAGAAAAAATATGATACTTCAGATAAATATTACTGAGATCGATGGAGCAAAATAAAATAAACCTGTATCTGCTACAAACCCTGAATTTTACTTGTTTAAAAGTTGCACTACAAGGGTTTCTCCTTTGTGATCTCAGGCCAATCATCTCATTTCTGCTGTGATAGGACAGGATGCCTTTCTTTCCCCTGGTATCTTCTTCTATTCTTCTGATGATTTTGGACAAAAATAGGCAGAGTGAAATTAGAGAGAAAGGGAAAGGATTATGTCAGCTGTTGTGCTGTGACTGTGTTAGCTTCATTGACTTAGAAAATCCTGTTTAAAGATTATTCTGGCTCATCCTGAACACACAGATAACTCCTTGCAGAAGCGTAAAAGTTCAATCTATCCTACCAGTATTAGAAAGACAGAACATATTGGCATCTCAGTAAACCCTTACATTAAGAATTTTAAATAGAATTTAGGTAGTTTGTTATCCAAAGTCCTGGTGAAAATTATTTAACCACTCCCAGCCTTAATTTCCCTAAAATATTCATTTAGAAAGCCTAGCCTGTGAAAGAGGTTCTGTCATGCACCTGAAGAGGTACCTGAGTATCTTCAAGAAACTGGGGCCGCATCTCTCTTTGGTAAATAATTCCTGAACATGTGACCTGTGACTCTTGCCCTCATCAGGGCCACACCTTCTGGGTGCAACAGATCCTGGATGCTTTCCCACAAAACTGGGAAATGGTAATGGAAAACTGGGTAATGGAAATTACCCAAAACTGGCTAATGGGAAAGGAATTAGCCTTAAAGACACTGCAACAACAAATATGACACTCTGAGGGAAATCAGTCCCTATTTACAGTGTGCCAAGTTTGTTGTAATTCATAATAAAACATTGATCCTTCTGGGTGTAAATGTTATCCCACAGAATATTAACAGCATATCCAGCCTTGCTTCCCAGTGTTGTCTTGTTGATTCACATCTCATTAGTTCCTTGCCTTTTTCTTCCTTGTCTTCCTCCTCTGGTGGAAAGTTTTGGATTTCTGCTTCCCAAATGGGCTGGGTGCATTGGAGCCTGACTCTCTGCTCCAATGCACCCAGCAACGTCATCCAGCCAGCTTTCCCAAACTCTGCATTCCTTCTCTCTGGTTTCCCACTGCCCTTCTGCCTCCTTCTGCCAGATGCTGCCTTATTCTGGGCCTGACTTGAGGATATTCTGTCTGATTTGCATCTCACAGTTGCTATTTGATCTCAGTTCTGCTCTTTTCTCCCTCCTCCCCCAGCTAGTTTTGATCTACTTCCAGAGTTTCATTATCTAATTCATTTGTTCTGGTAGACCTTTAATTTCTCCATATTTTATTAGGCCTAATAGGGAATTGTTTTCTCACTTTGGAGCTTAGTGATGGCTTCTTTTCCCATTTAATATGTCCAGGCTGCCAGGCACTTGTACCAGACTGCACCTCAGCCTCCAGCAGGCCATGATTATTATCTGTCTTTTCCCAGCAATTTGGCTCAGAACCAAGAATGCAGGAGTGCACAGAATGCCTGTGTGGTGTCTGCCCCTGACAATGGGACAGAATTACCAGCTCACTTCAGAGACTGTCACCCTCAAAACTCTGCCCTTTTCTACATATGGCTGGACATGGTTCATTTGTGAGGTTTGCTTGGGAGACAGGCAGGAGAGGTTACACATCCTGCAGCAAAAAAAACCAAACCAAAACAAAAAACAAACCCTCAGCTGCCTTTTTGCCAGGTTACAATCTCAGGTATCCAAACAGCCATCCTGGTTGTGCTGCTGAAAGCAGCATGCTGAGGACATGTACAGGCACAGGGGCTTGGTTTCCAACCCTCTTGTGTCCCAGTTAAATGTGGGGTTTTTTCTCTTAATAAGCCTCACCTAGGGCTCCTAGGTACTGTGTAACACAGATGTAATATACAAGGAATTGTAATGAGTAACTTCTGCTTGAATGAAAAGGAGGGTGAGTACACACTTGAAAAAGTTGCATTTTGAGTTGCACATTACCCAAAGGAGATGTAATTATTTAGGTGTCTTGGAGTTCTTCAGAAATACTGTGGTCTACTAAGAGTAGTAGGCCAAAAATAATTAAAAGTATTGGTTGGACGCACGACAGGAGAAAGCAGGAGTGGGACAAGGCAAGAAGAAAGAGATGTTGATCACATGAATGATGTGATTTTTAATTTTTCCCCATATAAATGCTATGGATTTCTCTAAAGGTTAATTATGTGTGTTTGGAGCTTTTGGAAAAATGGGACCCTTTTCTTAATTTTTTTTTTCTTGGAGAAATGGAGGGAATGTGGAGATTCCAACCTTATTTACAAATCAGTCATACATTGATGTCTTGAAGATGTTGAGTGCTGCCCAAACTTGGGTAGCAAGGTCACTGTATGGAGACCTCAGAGCAGCTTTCTGGTATCTGAAGGGGCCTCCAAGGAAGCTGGAGAGGGACTTTTCATCAAGAACTGTAGTGACAGGACAAGGGGGAATGGCTGCACACTGACAGAGAGCAGGTTTAGGTTGGCTATCAGAAAGAAATTGTTCCCTGTGAGGGTGGGGAGGCCCTGGCACAGGTTGCCCAGAGAAGCTGTGGCTGCCCCATCCCTGGAAGGGTTCCAGGCCAGGTTGGATGGGGCTCTGAGCAACTTGGTCTGGTAGATGAATTTCTTCCCAATATCCAATCTAAACCTGCTCTCTGTCAGCATGAAGACATTCCCCTTGTCCTGTCACTCTAGGCCCTTGTCAAGAGCCTCTCTCTATCTTTCCTCTGGTCTCTCTTCAGGGAGTGCCACCCTGAGGTCACACCAAAGCCTTCTCTTCTCCACTCTGAGCAATCCCAATCCTCTCAGCCTTTCCTCACAGGAGAGGTGTTTCATCCCTCCAGTAAACTTTGTGTTTTATTCTATGACTTTGGAAAGCAACATTGCTGGTTTAAGCTGTCGTAGGGTTAACTTATTCCTAGTGTCTGGAATGGGGCTGTGGTTTGGATTCGTGCTGAACACAGAGGTGATAATACAGAAATGTTTTTGTTGTTGCTGGGCAGGGATTGCACAGAGCCAAGGCCTTTCTGGCTTTTCCTGCTGTTAGGCTGGTGAAGGAAGTTTGGGATGCTTGGGGATTTGGTAGGAGACACAGCCAGGACAGGTGACTCCAGCTGACTAAAGGACATTTCAGACCAGCTGACATCATGCTCAGGATATAAAAGGGAAGGAGAAGGAGGAAGGTGGAAATGTTTGGGGTGATGGCTTTTTGTCTTCCCAAATATGTGTGATGGACCCCTGCCCTCCTGGAGGTGGCTGAGCATCTGCCTGCCCATGGGGAGTAGTGAAAGAATTCCTTGTTTTAGTTTATTTGTGCACACAGCTTTTGCTTTTCCTGTTGAACTGTCTTTGTCTCAACCCATGAATTTTCTCACTTCTACCTTTCTGATCCTCTCCCTGATTCCTGTGGTGAGGGGGTGAGTGGGTGGCTTCTGGGTGGGGTTAAACCAGGACAGGAAAGGGGAAAAGGGACCTTGACATGCCAAGGGCAGATCTGAAATCAGGCTTTGGGCTAGGTGGAAAGAAACATCTTTTCCTCACTCAAGCAGTTGCATTCTGTTACAGGTTTGTTGGAACAGGTAAACAAAGCCCATAATTTTTGTGTTTGGAAATCTTTGTTGTCCCTCATTTTTTATTTGAAGGGGAGGAGGAAAGGGCTTCAGTGTCCAGACTCTGGCTGTGTAGAGGAACAGGTTGTGGGGATATGTGCACACTCAGTTCAGCTAGGTATTTCATTCTTATATAAGGATATAGGTACATGGAACAACCAAGATATCCATCAAGGCCTCACAAGTCCTGTATATGATCAGTAACAGTATTTTAAACGAAATCATATTTCATTCTTAGCATAGAAAAAAACAAACTTTAAATCACAGTTTCAGTGAAAACCTTTCCCCAAGTTACCACAATTTAATTATGTTTACTTGGTACAATCTAACCTTTCCTAGCAAAATTTAGGTGCATGGAGCAAAATAAATCATTCTCATAGAGTATTGATGAAAGGAAATCAATAATTTTAAACAATCTGTAGCAACAAGTTCTCTGGACAGGGCCTGTGCAGTGCTAATCCTTACTCACAGGATTAAGTGTTTTGTGACAGTGAAATGTCAAAGTTGTGGCCTGAGAGGAACTATCTGTGCTTGGTTTGATAACTGTGGGATTTCCTTTTGTTATTCTCAGCGTGATTTGACATATCAGACTTCCAGCTCCTCAAACCGATCTCCCTCCCTAGAGGGAGATCAGTGTGCAGCACCCTATGGAGAATTGTTACTTTCAGGAGGTGCCTGTCTCTAGCCATTAAAATAATTCAGACTCTCAAGATATCTCCAGTTTTTCTTCATGCCTTCCCAAGTGCTCTTCCATTCTTTGGCTCCAGTCTTGCAGGTCCTCCTGAATATTTCCCAGTTTCATATTCAGCTTTGGTAATTGGCTCCAGGTTTGGTAGTGGATTGGCTCAGAGAACTGAGAAAGGTGGCACATCTTTATCTGGTACAAAAAAAGCGTTCTTAATTTGTAGTTTTGCTATCTGTAATGATTTAAAAGGATAATTAATTCAGCCAAAGGTCTCAAACACAGTTATAGCCACATTTGCATTAAACAAAGAAATGCCCCTTACAAACAATGAACTTTTTGTGTTTTGTAGTCCTGTTTACTTCTCAAATGAACTTTCCCCTTCTCATAATCTTATTCAGAGGGTGAAACAAGCCTACTTTATATATTCTACACTTCATTTGTTCAGGCAAAATTAACAGGATTTCTGCTGAAGTTCCCTGGAAGTTTTCAGAAAAGCTGCTTTGAGCTCTGTTGGTGACAAGGCTCAGCAAGGCTGATGGGTGATGGTAGCTCAGAACAACTCTGTAGGTACTTGAGACTGTTCTTGGGAGGTGAAAAAGCTTTAATCCAGCCTCTCTTGTTCTGCTGATCTTTCCCTAGAAGCCAAAGACAATCCAAAATGGTGAAAAACATCTCTGAAAGTAACTATTATTTTTTCAATTACGTCCTAATCTATAAAATCATTGAAAATCAAAAAAATGTATCACAAAGTTCAGATATTCTAATCAATAATTTGAGCAGGTAACAGTCACAATTGGAATTGCCTGAAAATCTATGAATTAAGTGGGAAGATCTGTCCCTTAGCAAAGGCATCAAATTAATATAATAATGTCAATAATCATAATGAAAGCAACAGAACATGAAGACAGATCTGTAAAACACTAATCTCTAGAGAAGACAATTTTCCATTTAATGCAAAACCTTTGACAGAAATGTTATAGGTAATAAATTATAAAGCCGAATTAATAATTAAAAAAATAGGTTTTTATTTTGCGATTGAGATTTGGTCTCCGATAGCCAGCCCAGGATCGACGCTGGGTGAACACTGATCCAAACTCTACCACTTTGGATCCCCTCTGTTCACAAATGTTGTCTCTGTCCGTTTAGTTTTTATACAGGTTTTTTTGCCTGGGGCAGAGTTTCTCCTATTCTTTTCGTTGCTTCACATATTCATGTGGTCTCCTTTTCTCTGTGCTGGGCTGGACAAAACTGTTTCTGGGAATCGATAAATGCTGATCATTGAGTTACGGGAACCTGGTATGGGAATGCATGCTCCTGACAACTCTTGACTGTCTTGATCGACGCTACTTACCTAGTATTCATCGCTTGGGTGTCTCTTGGACTGTCCCAGGAAAGGGCTCATCTCCACACGGAGCCATGTCTTTTTGTTTGTTATTAAGGTCTTTCTCTCTGCTGCCATCTGTGGTTTCGCAATTTGTGAAGCAATTTTTCCCCGGCTGCGGCTTGTGGTTGAAAATTTTAAGAATTTTTCGTACAAGCACAACTTATTTCATGTATATTTTACATAAGCACAAATTATTCCATAACATATATTACAGAAACATCTTCAGCAAAATGGTTGATTGAATTAATTAAACATTCTTAACATCAAACCCAGACTTGTTTACCCAAGAGTACTTGAAGCAAATTTAGACTTCTGGGTCTCTATGCATCAAATATGATATGGTTGATGTGATCTCTTTCAACTTACTTGCTTTTTGATCCTGTAATATTTAGGTGATTTCACTTCCTCCTGCAGAGTACAGCATCTGGCCTTTGCCAGATCTTTTCCCTGCCAGATGCCTGGCAATTTTGAAAGCAGGAATTGCATAGATTATAAGTTTAGGAAACGGTGACAGATGGCTTTTTCGTAAGAGCTTATCTGTGTGCGCTCAGACACAGGCGTAGAACTTCAAAAATGTCAGAGAGAACAGTAACGAGGGATAGTCCAACCTGTAGGAAAACAGGAAAAAAATACAAATGGTGCCGTAAAATCAGAGGAAAGTTTCATCTCTTGAGTTGGAGTCTTTGGATGTTTTGGGGGCAGGCAGTCGTCAGACATCACCTGTTCATGACTCACCTAGATGGCATTATTTGGAGTGCCCAGGCTGGTTGAGTCACTGCTTTATCTTCTCTTCCCAAGCTCAAAAGCAGGAATCCCTCTTTGCCACTGGCACAGTGGCCTGGAAAAAAAGAGCACCTTCTTCTGCCTTCAGCTGAGCCTTCCAGGCAGTGATAGTGACTTGTGCTGCCCTGCAGCCCTTTGCCCAAGGTGTGCCCAGGGAACCAGGAGGTGCAGATCCTTACAGCTCTCCCCTTCCCCCTTGTTATCCTGCTTGTCCTCCTCATGGGCCAGCTGGGGAAACCTCACTGAGCCTGGCAGCTCCTTTTTAACACCCCCTCTCACAGCCACAAGCCAAGCAGGCTCTGAAAATAAACAAGGAGTGTGATAAACAGGAGGTGAATTTGCGGAAGCTGCCTCAGCCCCCAGCTCTGGGCACCACTCGACACCAGCACAGTCATTTTCCTTCACCCACATTCTCAAATTTAAGGGGCTTGACATGTTCTGGATTGTGGCTCATAGTCCAGTCAGTGGTGATGTTCCTTATCCATGCTTTTACATCTCCATGCATTTTTAATACACACTCTTGTTACTCCTAAAATAGACATTGATGTGTTTTGGGAGCTGTCACACTCCTGTTTTACCAGGCAATGAATCAGAGAATTAATCACTTGCAGCTTTTGGCAGTACAGGGATACAGAGTCACTGCTATCAATTTACTAACCAAGAAACAAAATGCTAATTTAGGTTGCTAGCCACATAAAGTTCACACAAGGTAAAGGAGAGTAAAACAGACTAAGTGAACACATAGTCTGACTCCTCTGCAAATTGTGAGTTTGATGGTATGTTAAGTAAATGCACCTCAGTTACTGATTTTTTTTTTTGCATAAGCAGAGTACTAATTCTAAAACATTATTTAAAACATTACTGTATTCCTAATAGAGTCTGACGGTAACAAACGAGTATGTTAAATGAAATGCTTCAAGGATGAATCAGTATAAGAAATCAAAAATTTTCTGTGGATTTTTTGATGCAGGACATACAGGACTCACCTTTTGAAATGTTATGGCTTTTTAGATTGGCTGAGATTTCCTTTTCTGAATTGCTAATAAATCCAGAAGGATGTTCCCTAATATTTATCACTTCAGTCCCCACATTTTTAGCCCTATTTAGAATATAAATTAGTTCTCACTACAGCAAGTTATTTTACATTACCAGCTTTACTTTTGTTAACAGCTGAATGCAAAACCCTTTTAAGTTCTTGAGTTTTTCTCACATTAAGAATAAGACATTGATTTGCTTCATCTGATAAGAAATAATTCCTTCCATCTCTACCCATATCATGGCTCAGTGCTGCTGGGATCATCCATCACAGGAAGAAAGGAGCATTTCCTTCACAGACATCTCCAATCACTTTTCACTCTTTAAAGATCCTCCCCTGATGCTACAAAGTACCATGCCAAGACCCCATTGTTGTGGTTGTTTCAAACTTTTTTTTCTGAAATTACTAAGCTGATTTTATGTGAGTAAAATCACCTTATCAGTCAGAACAGTAGCTCTTACATAATGTTGATGTTTCTGGCTAAGGGCTCAGTTAAAGGGCATTTCACCTACTGATCCAGCAGCCTGGATAGAAATGGGATTAAGGTGTGAAAGAGGAACTGCAAAGAGGGAGATGCTCAAGAAAGGGGTTCAGCCATCCTGTTAAAATCACTATTGAAGGCCATGAAATCCCAGCAGGCTGCAGGTGGATGGAATTGGCCTCTGCCATTCTGCAGCTTCATGGTGAAGGCAGGCTGTGCTCTGTATTGAATTTGAAATCTTGAATTGTCCCCAGTGGCTGGCAGGGGTGGCTGAGCCATAGAGGGCATACTGTACTCCCTTTTTCCAAGGATCCAAGATGTGCTTCTTTCCCTCCCCCCTGCCTTTGACTGCCTCCTCTTCAGAGCTCATTTAGCAGCTGCTGCCCTGGGTGTGCCCCAGTGGGATTGGGCTGTCCCTGCTCTGATCCATTTCCTTCCTAAGGTGGAGATGGGATGCTGAACTCCATGAAAGGTAAAGGCCTGGCTGGGATGTGCTGCTGGCCTGGAGGGCACAGCTACTAGCCCTGTATGTCCTTTCCCTGGTGCCCCCATCACCACCCCCGCTCGACTTTTCATGGCCGCTGCAGGCATCTCCATTACTCATCTGAAGTCTGGGAAAGAAGGCAGTAAACAAAATTTGATCAGGAGGTATGGGATGAACACCTACTTTCCCAAATGCATTGTTACAGTACAGAGGAGGTGGTGGGAAAAAATAGATGGGACAGAAATGCTGGTGAAAATTATGTTTCCTTTTTTGGTCTGCTCCAAGGAGATGTAAATACCCTGGTGTGGTGCTTGGTCACAGAGTTTAGTACAATCTTTTCAAGCTCTGTCTCCTAACAGCCTGGGTTTTTTTTTAATATCAAAGATTGTGATAGATGAGTAATGCGATGATTGACTTTCACAATTAACAGACAAATATAATGGATATAGGTTAAGAAAAGTTTTATAGATGTTTCACCCCCTTGCATTCTTATCAAGGGACAGCCGGGTCTGGGACATTTGGGAGGGTCGCCTTGTCACTATGGCGACATCTGACCTCCAATCAGGATTTGAGGAAGTAAACTCCACCACTGGACAGTGAAGAAGGGGTCGATGGACAGAACTTTGGGTGGGGTTAAAGGGTTAAAAGGTGAAACCTCCATTGTGTGGGCAAGCACATGGTGGGGAAAATCCTTTGGCCCCAGCGCCGTAACATTTTCTCTATTCGGTCTTCTGTTGTATTTTTGGTAAGGTTTAATAAACCTTTCTAAACTTATGAAAAGAGACTAGCCATTTCTCACAAAGATATAACCTTTTGACAGTCTGCCTGTTATCCTGAGCATGAGAGTGCAGGTACGTTTATAGCCATGGCTGAAGACATTTTACCATTGAATGACCACAATCTGTTCCTGCTAAAACCATATTTTTACTCTTAACATTTTACAACAGTATGAACACAAATTGAATCCCAGGTGCCCATGGCCCATCTGTAAAGTTAGGACTATACAAATCAAGTTTTCCTACACAGAATGCAAGGACTGCTAAGCCACAGGTCCATGGGACACTTGTCTTCTGAGCTCCACAGAAAGGTGTTCAAGCCTACCTAAAGATGTTTGAGATGTGGGATTTAGTGCAAAAGATGAGCACATCCCTTCTCTTGCCTGCCTTTCAAAGTTAGAAGGAGTCACATGCCATATATCATGCTTTGTCTCATTTCTCTCTTCTTCCATTTCAAGGAATTGTTACATAGCAGACAGAACAATTTCTGGCTTGGCACAATTTCCGTGTTCTCCCCCTTTCAGCTGTACCCATCCTTTGTTTCTTCTTTGATCCCCAGCAGGCCAGGCCCACATGTGTGGACACAGAGTGTAGCACAGTGGTGCTCTGCTTTGTGTCACTTGGCACTTTTATCCAGCTCTCAAAGGTGCTGAAAGTGCTGCAAGCACATGAGGTACCCCACTGACCTCAATTGTACTTGTTTCCTGTTTCAAGACTGCTTTTTATTGACAAGTAGTGCAAAAAGACCCCCCACATTAGAATAAATGAGATGCAGGTCATAGATGTATGGATACAATACCCCAGCTAACAAAATTAATATACCACAGCTAAATAAATTAATTTAAAAATAACCTTTCAGTTCTCCTGGTGGAGGATTATGTGCAGATAAGGCCCAACAATATGCTCTTTATGACAAATGGGCACTTATTTTTCTACCTGTAAATTTACAGCACTTTGGATCTTGTCTATGTCATGCTGATTTAAACTGGACTGGTGAAACAAGCTCAATATCTATGTGATTAAATGAATGCATCTCATGCTGTCCCAGTTTATTGGCATTTGTTTTATTCTATGTCAAGTTAATTAATGATTTATCTGAGGTCACACCTTCAAAGGGCTGAAGTAAAGCTTTGTTTGTATTTGTTGGTTTGGGTTTTTTTGATTTTTTGGAGGTTTTTCTGTGAACATTTCTCAGTCAGCTGCAGTGTTTTGTGATGCTGTTGCCCCTTCTGTGAAGGATTTCCCCACCACATGCATTGGTCAGATGCACTTGCTCTTCTCAGGCACTCCAGGGAAATTCTGCCTCTTTGTGTGCATATTGTAGGGAAGTGGAAGCACTGGAAGTTACCCTGAAGCATGTGAGAAATGCTCCCACATGCCGTTCCCCAGACACTGCTGTGAAAGCAGGGACTTTGCCAGAACACTGCTAACAAATAACAAAGGTCAGTGACATCTTGACACAGTGCAGCTGCTTCCTACTCAAATGTGAGTCCAAGATTTTGCTGTATCAGTTTTTAAACTGAATTGGTATCTGCAGTTTCCTGACTAGACAATGCCTCACTCGAAAATCCAAACAAATCTGGCAAAAGTGGGGAATGGCAGTGTCTCACTGATAAACTCTATGCTTTTTTTCAGATGTTGTGTGTTTGAATTACAGTAAAAGAAATGTTAGACATATGAAGGGGGAAAACAAGAGCACAGTCTCCCTCCTGCCCCAAACTCCAAAAAAAGAAGTCTTCTTCCAATGTATATTTCAGAAAGTAAGCCCTGAAATGCTTTCTGGATGGTTTAGGTGAAATAATGTCCTCGGGAATGCTCACTCCTCTGGTGAGACATTTCACTGATACCAAGGTTCACTTTGTGCTTTGCAAAGTCTGTCTGAAAACTGATTGTGTTTCCCTGTGTTCTAAAACCACTTTTAGTACCCCTGTGAGAAATAACACTAAGAAATACTTTTCCAATGCTCCAGGATAAAGGGACATCAAAGTGACTGACTGTTCATAGTTGGTATTTTTTGTTTCCCATCCTTTTAATTCACAGTGTAATTCTTTACGTAGAGGCATTACTAAAGACTTGTAACATACTGAGTCTTAACACAGGCTGCTCATGTCCAACATAATGCTAGAGGCACAAAAGCGACACAGAGTTTTCTTTAAACCAGGTGTTGATCATGCACTTATATGCCTCTTGTGACCATGGCTGTGTTTTATAAGTGGAGCTTCTTAAGGAGGGTGAGGTGAAAGGTAGAAGTCTGGCAATGCTATTGCTGGATGTAGAGAGCTCAGTTCTTTGCAAGGAGGACGGGTTAAATCACCCTGCTTTTTCTCTCTGGAGTTGGAGGGGTAGAAGAATCTTCCCATGAGACGCCAGGAAAAGCTCTGAGAGGGGCTCAGGTCTGTGTAGCCCCAAGGACCACAGAAGTCCCAGTGATGACGCAATTTAAAGGCACCTAAGTGCACATTCAATTATACTCATTTCTGTGAGTGCCAATTAAGATATAGACATAATTAATAAATTGGAATTAACTTGTCAGGGAAAGGATATTTGAAGCCTTGTTGCAATCACAGAGATATTTAAAGTGTCTTCTCCTTCTGCTTAGTTGTATGTGAACAAAATCCCATGTTGCACCTTCAAGGAAAAACACTGTGTTTGGTCATTCTTGTTTTTTCTCAAGTAGATATTTGCCATTTATTTGTCTGTAGTCTCTTAGCCATTTCTAGAACAGGCAGTATGCTATAATTTTATGTGAAAAGCAGGGTTGAAGATCCATAGGGGGCCAGAGAAACTCTTCTTGGGGCTGAGAACAGCCAAGGACATATCTAAATAAGCTGTCAGAGGTCACCATGCAGTCCAAGGGTGAAAAGGAACACAATCCTTCGGCTGCCTGCCAGCCCAACACTTTTTCGCCACTCTAACCTTGCACTGAGGGGGTGGAAGTGGATGGGGCAGGCATGGGGGATGGTGCCTGGGTTCCAAATCCAGGCGAAGCAAGGGAAAAGCACACCAGGTTTTCTCCAGGATACACAAGTTCACAAATATTAGGGCCGGTGGAGTCACAAGGCTGGCTTTGTTGATTTAATACTATTCAGCTGTTCCCTGTTTCCACATAACCCTAGACCTTTCCTAGCAAAATTATTTATTATCCTATATTAACAAAAGCAGTGTTTTTTCAAAGTCACCTACCATGACCTGCCCTCACATCAAGGTCTCAGACTCTCTCATGGGATTCTGGGAAGGAATTGTCTTATCTTGTCCAAAGATTTCAAGGTTTATGACATAACATAAAACTCTGGCTGTGTGATGTTTCTGCCCCTAAACAGGCGCTCCCATTTGGCTGTAAAAGCCTCGCAGCACAAAATGTTCTTTGTCATTGGCCCAGTGATTCTCAATTGAAGTTGCTTGTTCTCATTACGGCCAGGGAGTAGCATCTCTTACCAGAAAAGAAACCACACTGAGCTTGGACAGCCAAAGCTAGTCCGAAAATTTAGGTCCCTTTGTGATGGCTATGACAGGACATTGAATTAAGTGTGTCTGTTATGTCATTAGTTCCCAGGTCACCTTTTTTTAAAAAAAAATCAATTCCTTTTGGGATTTATTAGAAGACTCTAAAGGTTTTGGGGTTTTTTGCCTGTATGTATGTGCTGATTTTCTTCAGAGTAAGGACTCCATGGACTAAAACACAGCAGTCAGACTATCCTTTACAGGTTCACTTCAAGTAAATTATTCCCTAATCCCTTTACAGGTTCACTTCAAGTAAATTATTCCCTATTCCTGGAATTGGACAGCATTTTGATTTAAGTACATTTCTGGCTATGTAAAATATCTGTTATGATTAAAGTTATGGATTAAGAGATTTTCCTCTTTGGCTTGTTTAGCTAGGCATGCCTTATTTGAAACTAGAGTTTGACATCTCTAGCTAGGAGCATTTTCTAATTAAAGAAAATATTCTTTTGAGGTCAGGCATGCATTAGTAGCCTTCAAAATAACATTTAGAAACAAACAACCAAACAAAACAAACAACAAATCCCAAACATGTTAGTCTAACAGTATATTAAGGGGATGTTTTTTATTTAGGAAAAATGCATTAAGTGCTTCAGGAAAGAAGATGCTTATTTCTGTTTTTAAACTGTATATATTATTCAGATCTGATATGCACTTTTTTTTTTACCATTATTTAGCATTCTAGTGAAGCTGTACTCTCAGGAAAACTGGTTAGAAGGATAATCTAGGTTCAGAAAAAACTATTAGCCAATTTATCTTGTATAATGTGAAATCTTTTTGAGAAAATCCTTTTTGACTTCCTAAAGATTGATTTCTTTTTCATGAGCAATTTTCAAGAAGAAACTATGTATCCTGAAAGAAAGCAAGGTAGCTCCACTATTAAAACATGTGGGAACCCAGGACATCCCTCTGGGTGCCCTGGATGGCCAGAGCCGCTGGCAGGGGGCTCTGAGACCCTGGCATGCAGCCAAAGACACACGTGGGGTTTTGATCTTAGCCCATGGAGCAAATTACTAACTCTGTATGAAGCATTACAAGCCACACACACAAGTTTAGATAGCATATTAGAGATAATCACGAAGTGAAAGGAAGCATTTTTGAGTGCTGTACAGGGGGGTTTTAAGCCTTGTACGCAGGGGTCCAAGTTTTGTACATGGGGGTAAGGGGTTCTAAGATGGAGGGATTTGGGTGTGCCCTGTCCTCCTTCTTTCTCCTTCCTAACCTCCATGTGTTTGGTGATGTTGGCACTCACAGACTGGTTTAGAGTAGAAAGTCACCATTCAATATAGATAATAGGCATTGGGGAAAAAGTATAAACATGTAGTACGTAATATATGATATAAAAGATGGCACCAGCCCCCTGGGAGGTCAGGGTGCCTTTGTCTGAGCTGCTGAACGGGCCACAGCAGTTCAGGGAGAAGAATCTTTTAGATAACCAACAATAAACTACCTTGAGACCACACAACAGAGAACTACTGAGTCTTTCTTTGAAGGCACGGGTTGGAGGAGAGACTTTTCCATCTTTCGGGGTCATCCCAATCCGGGGGTGAGACCTGACAAAAACAGACAAAAAAATCCACCGCAAACAAAGCAAAAAAAAGAAAAAAAAAAACAAACTCCAAAACAATTGGGTTTTTCCTCATGATCCCAGTGAAACCATTGCTGAATTGAGGTGCTCTAAGACATCAAATCATCCTGAGTCTAATCTGAGTTCCACCAAAAATCACTCATGTGACCTTGTGGGTTTTCTATCATTTCCAAAACCAGCCATTTAAAATGGCAGGCATCTAAATCTGTAACCTCAGTTCTGCCCCTTTGGGAAGGTTAGAAGTAGGGGGGTGCATTTATGGCTAAGAAGGGTGTCTAATGCCCAGTATCATCAAATATATTTTCATCTATTTTAAAGGTCATCACACTTGAAACAAACTAAGCAGCTGGAACCTCACAGTTCATTGGCTGCTTCAACTGCCTAAATATATGCAACATTGTTCTGTGCAGTTTCACATGACCTAACACTATTTTTATCCTCATTTCACTAATAGGTGACAAAGGCACTTAATACTTCTCTCATTAAAGTTCTTCTTGCTGCTGTTGCCATGGGGCTGTGTGCTCTGAACCCACACAGAGTCCTTCACCTCTCAGCCCTTAGGGCCACAAACAGGGAAAGAGGTTCCACCTCATCCTGGAGGTCCTTTGTCCCTTACCTCCCCCTCGATGGCTCTTTGTGCAAGGTCAGTCTGATGGAGTATATCCATTATCTGTAATATCCCTGTAATTCAGATTTTGGACTTTTACAGCTGAGAGCACACAGATAGGACAATGCATTTCTTTTCTGCACTCCTGGAAAAGTGGAATGTCACTTTTGTTGGGCTGGCTGTTCATGCAGATTTCTGAGTCTGATGGACTTTGAGATGTGTGACAGTGTTTTTGTACAAATCATAGAATCACAGAATGGTTTGGGTGGGAAGGGACCTTAAAAACCATCCACTTCCAATCCCCTTCCATTGGGAGGGATGCTTTCCACTATCCCGGCTTAATCTGAGCCCCATCCAGCCTGGCCTGCAACACTTCCAGGGATGAGGCAGCCACAGCTGCTCTGGGCAGCCTGTGCCAGGGCTGCACCACCCCCACAGGGAAGAATTTCTTCCCAGTATCCAATCTAAACCTGCTCTCTGTCAGTTTGAAGCCATTACCCCTTGTCCTGTCACTCCAGGCCCTTGTCAAGAGTCTTTCTCCATCTTTCCTGGGGGCTCCCTTCAGGGACAAGAAGGCCACAATGAGGTCCCCTCAAAGCCTGAACAATCCCAATTCTCACAGCCTTTTTATGTGAATATTTATGCACACATATGCATCGTGTTGTTGTACAGGAAACTGGGCATACTCCTTAAATCCCGCCTTTTCAGTCTCCAGATGGAGGTACACAGACTGCTGCTGATTATTGTTCCAAGGACCAAAGCTGGGTGTTTACCCTCACCTCTGACACATGGGCTGCTGCTTTGTAGTTAAATCCTCTGCCCCTGGTCCATTTACATGCAATTACTTTGAGAAAACCCAGATGTGGATACCTGATATGAGGTCTACTTTTCATAGCTTTGTTGTGAAAATTGTTGGAAGTTTGCAATATTGCCGTGAGGTGGGGGGAAATGGTGCTGAACCCAGCGTGTCCAGCCTCTGAAAGTCTTTGCAACTGGTGCTGACTCATTGGATTACCCAATATTAACATGTAGAAACCTAGTGGTGCACTTGCTTGTGCAGGATCCATCAATTAATATTTACATAGGAGCTATCCAAGGCATTAAAAATACCCCTTAACAAGTCTGTCCTTGCTGTGAACAGAGAGCTGTTCTTCAGAGGAATGACCTCAGGAGGAATTTTCAGCAAATGCTACATCAAAAGGGGATTTTCTTTCTACTTATCATTCTCAGAGGCTCAAAGCCATGGTGCATCAAAAACAACTCATGTTTGTGTAATGTGATGCCACAAACCATAAAAGCTTCAAGAAGTAACTTGTTCAAGTAATCAGGGAAACCAAAAGCAGCAGAAAAAAAAGTGCTTTTCCACCTCATGAGAAAAAGACACAAATGGTGATCAGTGCAGAGTACAAATCTATGTCTTTTAAGGGAAAGGTGAATTTCAACTTCCCATTGCGCTCCCTGTAAAAACCAATTGCAAACTTAATAATGGGGACCTTCTGTTTGTTCCACCTCTGAAAATTCAATTTTTATATTTCCTGTGATGAGAGGGAAATTCTATGCCTGCCATTTCATGTTTGTTTCTTATTTATACCTGTTAGCATATTTAAAGGATAGGCAGGCAGGATGTATGGGAAGCCAGATGGAATAAGGGAGCAAAGTGGGTGGCCACAACTTTAATAAGATGTGTCCTCTTTGCAGATTATTCCTGTCATGTTATCTCTGGCCTGACAACCACTTGGTGGTAAGAGCAGCCAAAGTGACAAACGAGCTGCTCCTGAAAAGCTGGGGGTTTTTTCCCTGTTAAATACTTTCAAGTACTTTTTTCCTGCTAAGAAAGGAAATATGGCATGGTAGCTCTGGAAGCAGAGACTGGAGTTGGGCAAGTTTTCCAACCCCTGGTACTTCAAAGGACCTAATACATCATGGGATAATTACAGAAGTGTCAAAGGAAAGGCAGAAGATGTTGCATGGTGATGTCCAGGGACTATTGTGTTGTCAAATAATAAGGAAATAAAGAAATAAAGAAATAATTTTCCATACCTGAGAGAGGCAAAAAATGCTAATTAGTTGCTAGATTTTTGCAAGGCTCTTGCTGTTTTTTTTGACTTGTCAAAGTCTTCTATTTCAAAAGCAGTAGAGTACTCATTACTTTTAAATGTTATTTAATGTCATTAACCAGCTTTCAAGATTCTGAAGACTTCACATTTAAAGCCTTCACACTTGGAAAATATTGAAATTGAGACCTGAACAGATTTTTTTACCAAGACTGGCACACTTCATAAAGGCATGATAAAAAACAAAATAAAATCTAACCAGTAATTTATATAAATGTTATTTAGGTTACTGAAGGAAGTCACTGATTTAAAGGGTCTTGATTTAAGTAAACATGATTCCAGTATTGTTACTGAAAAAATGTTGTGCAGCAGAATGCAGTGACGGCCCATACCTTGCAACTGTGTTGAGATATTGTATGAATCATGCATTTTACGTATGTCAATGTATATATTATCCATATATTAATACATAGAGACCATAACTGAAGAGGTAACATAGCTGGAAAAGTTAATTAGACTATCTCAATTAGTTTGTCTTGTTAAAATGAACACTAAGTTCCAGGCTGATCAAAGTTATAGACTTGAGTATTATTCATCTGCTTCCAGCTATGAATGGTGATGTAATTAAACATTTAATCAGTACCTGATAAAGGCTCTGTCACCTAAAGCCTCTTTATTTTAACACTTTACAGTGGATGTCATAATAAACATCATCTCTCTTTTTATTTACTTTAAATGGAATGCCACACAACTCCTAGTCTGGGTTCATCACCGAGCAGAATGATCTTTTGTTCTCAGGCCATACTAAATGGGAATACATGGGCCTCCTGCAGGCAATTCCTCAACAGGAATGGAAAAGAAAAGCATATTTTTGGGAACAGACACACTGGTTTGCCCAGCTCACTTGGTACCCTGCTGCATAGACTGAATACAAATTTGTTGTTGTAAGAAGAGATTTTCTGCCTTTGTTTGGGGCTGACTCCAAGTGCACCTTTTGTGCTTCTCCAGTGGTTTGGTTAGGAATGAGATATAATATTTCTTTTCCCTGACACTATCACCCAGTGCTTTCCACACAGCCTTTGAAGTACGATGGGGATTTCACTGATGCCTATCACTACAAAACTGATTCACCATCTGGATGTGCCCACTGCATTCATTTTTTAACCCTCATTGTATCTTGCAGTAAGAATTATCTGGGATCTTTTAGGAAGCTTTATCCAGTTAAAACACAAGATATATTTATATTTCTTTTGTTCAAAATGTAGTTTAAAATATAGAACAGAATTACCGGACAGGGATTTTGCAATCTCGGCATCCAAGACAAGATTTTCCTAATAAAGGAAGACAACAGCACCTAACAGATATGTGTACAATAGAAAACTTTTCTAACAAGGTTCCCATTGTTAAGTGTTGAGGTCGGCGGGAGAAAAGCGGCACTTAACATAAGTGATCAGCAAATCCCAAACTTTATTGATAGCCACACCTATTTATATTGGTGTTAATGAAACTAATGCATATTGCAAAAAGCGAGCTTATTATTGGTTAGTTGCTTATCAGCCAGCTGCACCTAGTTTTACATTCTTGTGGGTATACTGTTACAGCTTTTCTGTGTTTCTTCATATTTATAACCTAAGATCATCATCCTCCTTATCCTGCTATTGTACCAAGGACACAGCATCCCTGTCTCACACTAATTGCTAGTTCCCATGCTTATCTCCTTCTTGTTTAACTAACGGTATTATGCCGCTGTGATCTTTCTCAGCTAGCTAGCTGCTCACTCCAAATTCTCCACTTCCCCCATTTTTCTGTTGAACAAGCATGGTCTGATTAAATGCAGCAGATATCATCCTCTGTACCACGTTCTGTAAGCATATGCAAAAACAAGGCAAAACTAACACTACTAACAAAGCTATAATGCCTACGATAATGCTAACCTTAACAATAGAGCATAACTACGATCCCAGGCCTAAAGATTTGAGCCATCCATCAATACCGAGGCCTGATTCTACCTGTAAGTTTCCAGTTAGCCTCCGCAACTCAGAGAGCTGGGAGTGGATGGACTGCGAATGATCAGAGAGGTTCATGCAACACATACCTCAAATTCTTCACAGCCATAGCCTTGTGCAAGTAAAAGGAAGTCAATTGCAGCCCTATTTTGAAGCGTCGCATGGCGAATAGAATCAACATCAAGCAAAAGGCTAGAAAGTGCCAAAGAGGTGGCATTGGTTTGTTTAGCAAGCCAGCATCCTAGCTTATTTAAAATGGCATGGGCACCTGCTGCCGATACTCCTGGAGTTAAAAAGGATGCTGCCACTATGGACCCTGGGGACCAAAATTTTCTAACACAGCTGCTCGGGTCCATTTAGCAGGTACAAGGATCCTGTAGGGGTAGAAACACAAAGATATCCACGGCCCCAATATAATACCTTAGCAGGACCTTGCCATTTTCCTGTCTTAGGATCCCTGTATTTTACCCACATCCCATTTGTGACTTCTGATATGGATAACAGAGAAAGGATATTTTCTCAACTTAATTGCCCTCTGTAACTGTATAAACAGCTCATGTAACCTCCTGTTTTGAACCCCTTTGATAGAGGCATCTTCTGTTCGCTCACATACTCCTGCAACATACAAAGAATCTGTCACTATATTGAGAGGTCTAGAAAAATGCATCATGGCCCAAACAACAGCCAATAACTCCATCATTTGTAAAGTATCTGATTTGGAGGCCTGGAGAATCTGATGGTGCCATTGTCCCTTTTTCTGCCAAGTCACTGCAGCAGTTCTGGATTTTCTTCCCGCATCCGTGTAGGCTGTGATGGCATCCAACAGGGGTTTCTGTGACCTTTTTGGGCATTGCATCCAACCCCACTGCCCTATCCAGTTCAATGGTATATTGGGAACATTATCAGTGGCAATCACGCTTCCGGCCCCCAACAGCGCCTCTTGTAATTCCATACTGTTTATCAGGTACCAGGCTGTTGAAGTGGAAGTGGTATCCATTCCAAGGCCCACGCCTCCCCTGTTTTTCTGTCTTGCTGAGTAAGTGCACTCAGTAAATATTTAGTTCCACACCAGACTGTCAGCTGTATCCCCTGTATAACCAGCGTCTATTACTCCAGTTAAAACAAATAATCCCATCATGATGGCCGACGATCATCCCAGCAACAAAGCACCCATAGGTTGTCCATCAATAATGATTGGTCTCTTTATTCCAGTAGGCATCTTTTCCGGTTGGGTGGTCATCAAGGTTACCGCTACTGAGGCTGCCACGTCCAGTCCGAGGCTCCCGGTGGTAGCTGGTTGTAGTGGGGCTGAGCTGAGGTGTTGACAGCAGTGTTGTGGGTGTCTGACTGGTAACATTTAAATCGGCCAGTAGATGAAGCCCGTGGAATATGTGCTGCCGCTGCTTGTAGGGGTGCAAGAGCAGCTAACACCTGACTCTGTGAGGCTGCTGCCTGTTTCTGTAATCCTACTCCTAAGTCCTTAATAGCTTCTACTAACATCGCTTGATTTCCTTTGTGCATATTTGCCAATCATTCTAATGCTTCTTCTGCAGATCAATTAGCTCCTAGGGTATTTAATACATTCCTTGTAGCCTGGTTACTATTCTGGAGTGCACATTGCTTCAACAAAGCACCCTTCATAAACTCAGGGACTCCTGCCCGTTCGATAGCAGTGGCCACCTTATCTATAAAAGATCCAAATGATTCATCCCTTCCTTGCTTTATTCCCATATAAGAGGGAACCCCGCCTGGTTCTTTTATCTTATCTATGGCCAGTCATACCAGACGCATAGCCTCTCGACATTTATCGGGACCAATTAACGCTTGCGCTTCTGTGCGAAGAAAAGGCCCTAAACCCATTAGTCCTCTACGATTACTCCGTGTAGCAGGTCACCTGGCTGCTGTGCTGTTGCGACACATTCCTGGCAGAGTGACTGCCAGCGTGCATTAAACAAGAGCTGTTGATGTTGAGTAAAGATCAGCTTCGCTATTCCTCTGCAATCAGCTGGCAGTAACACCTGAATCCCCCAAATATAGTCAAGCATTTGCTTTGCAGGCTCACTAGTCACCCAAAACTGACTAACTGTGGATCGTAATTGTGACAGTAGCTTCCAATCCAGGGCCGTAATTGTTGCTTGATACCTGCCCCCTGCCAAAGGTGCAAATACCACCGGACAAGCAACATCCATAGCTGCAGCTATAGCCTCATTATCCCCCGTATCCAAGATCTCTTTTGCTACCGCTGCCCACGCCTCCCTTCGCTCTCGTGCAATGGCCCCTGCTAGGTCACTTTCTGCCCCAGGGATTGGCTCATTACAAGGAGGAGGAGGGGGATGGTCTGGTCTTGGTGCAGGCGGTGCGGATGGTGCTGCTGCAGCACCCGTGGGGGGTGCGGCTAGAGCGCCCATGGCAGGAGGGCTGCTGCTTGAAGAAGGAGCCGATATTGGTGGCAAAATAACTGTAGATGTGGTAAGGGGTAACGGACAATCTGACAAGTCCCCATAACTCTTATTCTTATCTTGAGCTATACTAGCTTGCCAAGCAGCTTTCTGTTCTGCCTGATGTTGTAATAACTCATTGTGCACGACTCGCCATAGCTTTCCCAACTTTTCTGCAGTTTTATCCTCATCTATAGCTGCCTCCCACAGCTTGTCCCCAAGCTTATGCCACTCCGTTAATTCAGGCACTGTATGAGGATTTTGAAAAACTCCTAATGCATACCTGTAAACTAACAACCCAGGAAGCTCTTTCTGCAAATCTATGCCCTTAACCTGATGCTTTTTTAAAAAGCAAGTAAATAAATCATATGCTGCTTGCCTTAACATTTGCATTTTAAATTGTCAGCGTTGTTGCAGCCTTACAAGGTTGTGGCAGCACATATCGGCTGGGCTCTCCGATGAGGTCACCCAGGGCGCGGCACCTTTCGCTTTTCCAGCAGTGCTTATTCACCGTCCCGGCTGCGATAGGACCCGAACTTCTACACCGATCCACTGTGGTATCCCATTATGGCTATCACGCCTGGGATCGCCAATTGTTGAGGTCGGCAGGAGAAAAGCGGCACTTAACATAAGTGATCAGCAAATCCCAAACTTTATTGATAGCCACACCTATTTATATTGGTGTTAATGAAACTAATGCATATTGCAAAAAGCGAGCTCATTATTGGTTAGTTGCTTATCAGCCAGCTGCACCTAGTTTTACATTCTTGTGGGTATACTGTTACAGCTTTTCTGTGTTTCTTCATATTTATAACCTAAGATCATCATCCTCCTTATCCTGCTATTGTACCAAGGACACAGCATCCCTGTCTCACACTAATTGCTAGTTCCCATGCTTATCTCCTTCTTGTTTAACTAACGGTATTATGCCGCCGTGATCTTTCTCAGCTAGCCAGCTGCTCACAAAAATCCTCCACAGTTAAGAGCTCCTCTTCAGACCGTAGCCCTGCTTATCTTTCCAGCATCAGCCTATTACACTGACATTTCACAAGCTGAGTCAGGTAAATCTATATGGGGCTGGGTTCCATATTTCATTGGCCTTTAATCTAAACTCACTCGTATTCAAAACCCTTTAGTTCATTCTGGCTTTTATCTTGCTGGTTGCCTTTGTTAATAGGTTATTTGCATTTTCTCTTTCAACTTAATGATTTTGACTAGGAATTAAGAAGCGTTTCCAGCCCAGACTTTAGAACTGCAGGACCAGCTGTTTGCCTTGTTGCATCTGGTGTGAACTGGGGTGCACTTAAAAAATGAGTCAGTTTATATCCACTTTACTTGAGAAAGGTTTAAAAGCTCTTCAAGTTGCAGTTATATACTGGTTGCTTTTAATACCAACCAAAGAAACTTGTGCTATAACTGGCTTTTTTTTCCATGCCCATGACACTGGGTATTAGGTTTGAAGAGTTAGCAGAGCCATCTCATCAGTGTTGTGCAATGGGACATTCATATCTCTCATATAAAACTGATTTCCTTGTTGTGTTTTGGTGGATCTGCTTCAGGAATGACCTTTGTAGCAGGCACAGGCCCTGCGAACCTGCCTTGGCGTTCAGAGGCAGAATGCTGAGTCAGGATGAGTGGACAATAGGAGCCCCTCTCTCCTGCTCTCGGACCCTTGCTTATCTTTCTGTAAGGCTATAGGTCACTTTCCTTTAACCCTTACCATTGGACAATTCTCAATCCTCCCTAACCCTATATAAACCCCTGTTTCTGCCCGGCTCGTCGGAGCCGCTGTCCCTGAGACCCTTCGAGACACCCCGTGGAAGAGCTACGAAGAAGACCAATAAAGACATCGTCTTGGAACCTCACACAGCGCTCTCCTCTCTTTCCTGGTCTTCCGAATGCCTGCTGCGTGCCCCAGCCGAGCCTAGCAAGCCCAAAGAGCTGAAATCACTCATGAGCTGATAATCACTGAGCTGAAATCACTAAAGGCTTGCTAAGGCATAGGCTGAAGGCACTGCCAGAGCTTGGGCTGTCTAGCCCCCCTCAGAGCTATGCTATCCGGCTTTGATGCAGCTCCTGGGTACACCCCGTATCCCAGCCAGCGGCATTAGACCTTGGCCTGAAAATATGGAGAAGTTTTAGAAAACAGTAATATTTTCACTGCCTGAAATTAGCCATAAGTAAAATGTAGAGTGTATATCTCTCTCTATATATAGATTCCTCTGAATACAGTAAAAAAGAAAAAGAATAAAGTAATTTCCTGGTGCTGTGAATTTTCCAAAGGAGATTTTGTTCTTCATGTATTCAAAAACTATGCAAATGTCCAGCCTTCTTGGAAAATTAACTGGAAATTAAAGAGGTTTTGACCCAAGAGATACCTGTAAAAGGGTATGCAGAGCAAGGGAACACTTTAAAGTGTTCCCACATTTGTGGGCATGATACCTGGAATTATTTTAAACTGACACATTAGAATAGAAGAGATTTAGTTCACCTGAAGTCAAATAGTAAATACTTTACTTAATTTGGAGTCCACAAAAAATGAAATGTAACTTCATGTCAGATATGTACAGAATTTACTGCAGAAAAATCCATATTATAAAAGGTGTTTGACTCAATTCTACCAAATCTTTTCAAAACCCTGGGTGTTTTCCAAATGAGTCAGAGCTGTTTTGAAAATAACTTCTTTTAATATAGATTTTTGAGTAAGATTTTATGTTTAATAGGCATTTTTGAAAGGATACTGTTCTTGCCTTCATACAAATCAGGACTTCTTTCACACAGAAATATAAATTTACAGAAGTCTAGATGTTAGGGGAAAGAGCAGGAGATAGGACTAGAGGACTGTCTTAAAACCTTTTCAGAGAGTTATGGAACACGAATCATAACCACAACCCAGAGACAAATGCTTAACTGTTCCTCGTGGATATCCCTTTATCCCCATTCTCCTTCTTTTTGATTTAAGTAAGGTTGGGGTGCCTGAAGGGAGCCAACAAGGAAGATGGAGAGGCATTTTTTTACCAGGGCCTGGAGTGATAGGACAAGGGCTTCACACTGAAAGAGAGGAGGTGTAGATGGGTTATTAGGGAAAAATTCTTCCCTGTGAGGGTGGTGAAGCCCTGGCACAGGTTGCCCAGAGAAGCTGTGGCTGCCCTATTCCTGGAAGTGTCCTAGGCCAGGCTGGAGAGGGCTCTGAGCAGCCTGGGATAGTGGAAGCTGTCCCTGCAGGGGGACAGGCAGGGGGTTGAAATGAAACCCATGGTAGGGGGTTGAAATTAAATTGTTTTTAAGGTCCCTTCCATCCCAAACACTTCTGTGATTTTGTGATTTATGTAAAGGGTGGATGCCATTGGGCCCTAGGTGTTGTTTGGGAGCCTGTGTAGGTGATGTAGAATTTATTTCTCATTATCTGATTAGGCTGTTGGGCAATTCTTAAGAGTGAAGAAAGTCCTTTGGGGTCAGTCTGGAGGAAACCTGATCCCTGAATGCTTGTTGTCATGCCCATACCTTTCAATGCTCAGCCCTTCTGTCTTCCTTGGAAGCCCTAAAATTCCTGCTCAGGCAAGGCTTGTGCAGGCCCTTGGAAAACCCCAGAATCTCCAGGTATGGGCCACCCAATGCTTTGGTGGTGAATTCAGCAGCATGAGCCCCAGGGCACATTCAGGCAATGGGATGGTGCTCGGAGCCAATCCAGAAAAAATTTGCTGCTCTGCTGCTGGCTGGTGGGAGAGGACAACCGAGAAGGCACCTGAGCAGGTTATGCCTGAAAGCTTTCTAAATCAGGGCTGAGCAGAGGGATGGTGACCACACAATGTGGAATCTGCCATTCCACACATGTTGCAGAGTAAGGTAATGAATGCACCCACTGACAGTGTAGTGTGGTTTGATTTAAGCGGCAGGGATGGGGCTGGAGTGTCCCAGCTGCCCTGTGGAGCAGCTCAGGAGAGCCCAGCTGCAGAAGCAAGAGGGAGGAAGTTACACCCTCCAAATCAGAAGGCTAGCATCAGAAACCATGGACCACTCATGTGCTTTTCAGGGGGTTGAACGACCCTTGCACACCAGGGCATGGCAGACTCCAGAAATGCCATGTATGGTTGGCATAGGGCAGCTTATGGGTACCAGGGAGTGGTTGTAAATTAAACGCAAGGATTCCCACTGAGACCTGATGGCTGATTATCACCATGAGAACCCTGCTCTTTGTCACAGCCACTTAAAAAAAAACAACTAAGAAGACTCCAAGAAGGCTAAAATGTTTTCAGAAATTCTTTTAAAAGCAGGACCTTTTTCTTAGTTAAAGGTGATGAAAATTCAAACACAACAGAGCTGCTGAGTCTCAGACTGGAGCAACGTTGAGAAATCTGATCAAGTCCCTGCTAAAGCCCTGTGGGGGCATGTCCAGCTCTTGCAAACCCCTCAGCTGCCTGAAGAGAGATGTATAAACACACATTTTGAAACAATTGTGAAAGAACCACCTCCACTCATTCAGGGCTTGGGTCACATTCAAGCTGAGACCCTCTTTGCCCAGTCCTGGCAATGAAACTGGCAGTGAAACTCTTGTGCATATTTTTAAATTCTTTCATGTTGCCAAATTGAGAGTTTGTGTAAAGGAGGGTCAAGCCTGGATCAGTTTACACAGGTAGAATCCTAAAGATTTTGTCTGTCTTTTGTGGCAAGGACACTCTTATACCAACCACTTCTACAGGCTTCACCACGGTTGCCTTTCCTTTGCAAAATAAAGGCTCTTTGCAGCATTTCTTTTCCAGGTGTTAAAACACAAATAAAAGATACAAAAGAAAGCCTATTCACACATACATGAGCTCTTTCCTACTGCATTTTGGAAAGTTAAGGCTTTTTTGGTTTATGTGCTGTCACTAAGTCAAATATTTGCATGCTGTTAGATAATTAACTGTACTAATCAACAGGAAAATCCAGATTCTGTGTTGTTGTTTTAGATTAAAAATTTCCCCAGTGTGATTTGACGGTGGAAAGCAATTGCCTTGGTGGAAAACACAGCTAGTGAAATGCTAGGAAAGAATTGATTAACCTAGAGTGACATGGCTTTTGAGGCAATGGATTATTTCTTTTTCTTTCAAAGTGATTCACTAGGGGAAATGAAGAATCATAAAATCAGAGTGGTGTGGGATGGAAGGGACCTTAAAGATCATCCAGTTCCAACCCCCTGCCATGGGCAGGGACAGCTTCCACTATCCCAGGTTGCTCAGAGCCCCCTCCAGCCTGGCCTTGGACACTTCCAGGAATGGGGCAGCCACAGCTTCTCTGGGCAACCTGTGCCAGGGCTTCACCACACTCACAGGGAAGAATTTCTTCTATAATTTCCTCTACTTCTTTGACTTTCCCTGGCAAACCCCTTTTTTAATGATGGGTTAAGTTTTAAAACCTCTTAATGCTTAGAAGGGAATTAAACTGAATTTCTTACTTCCTGGAAGAAAACCCTATGCTACATCAGAGGTGACACTGGCAAAGCTGGTGGATACTATAGCCATGATCTTTTATGAAAATCCTTTTGCCAGGATTTTCTTCTCCTGAGAAGCTGAGGGGGCCTCAGGAACAATATGTAAACAATAACTACCTGCTGCTGTGGAATGCAACAGGTGCATTGTTGATTGGTCCATGTTAAGTGTTTCTACTTAATAACCAATCAAGGATGCAGCTGGCTCAGACTCTGATCAGTCACGAGCATTTGTTATTCATTCCATTCTGTTTCTGTCTTGCCTTCTGATGATTCCTTTCTCTCTGTTCTTTTAGTATAGTTTTAATATAGCATTTTTAATATAATATATATAATAATATAATAAACCAGCATTCTGAAACATGGAGTCAAGATTTCACGTCTCTTGCCTTGTCCTGGCTGCCCTGAATGCCACAGGATATATGGCTGAGCTATACAAATTCTTACTTTCAAGAACATTAGCTTTGCATCCACACTATCACTTCTCTCATGCATGAGGCCCATCCAACTGCCAGATGATTTTCTTGCTCTCATGGCAATTTTGTGTGCAGTTCCACTTGTAGCCAACTAGTCATACGTGTATGTGCTATCTTTCTACCAAGAAGAAGCAGAAGGGTCTTCAGGACTTCAGCTTCACAGGTTTCCAAACCACTTCAGACTATTAACTCTGAGGAGTCCTGAAAAAAAACCCAAAAAACCCAAACCTCTCCCCCCCCCCCCCCCAAAATAACAACAAAAAAAAACCCACCCAGCAACAAAGCAAATTCTTTGTGATGAATGTTGGATTATTTTTGTATGCATTCTTGGCAAATATGACAATGTGCAGCCCTGGGAGACCATGCTACTGAGTAGATTTTTGAAAGCAGCAGCTCTTTCAGCAGAGTCTCTGCCAAGGTAATAACAACAAACAATGAGCTGCTAGTTGTCAGAACCCTGAGGAGGCAGAAGGAAAAGTGTCTTGGAAACAGATAAACTTCACTTAAGTTCTGCTTTGAGTAGACAAAGAGTGTGCTGACAGATTGTCAGTAGATAAAGAGATAGACTGGAGAAGACAACAAATTTTGGAAGCCCAGTGTAGATTTGGGTCATTGTAAGGTTAGGCAAAGTGTATGTTGGGAATGCAAGGAAGTGTGTACTTGTTTGCGTGTGTGTGGGGATCTGGCTTCCAGGTCTGATTGCAGGTACATGTGGAGTGATACCCCAGTGTGCCTGTAGAGCAGGGCTTGAGTTGTGGAAACTGAATCCTGAACAAGATTGTCTCACTTTGCTCAGTACAAAGGGTAGTAAAATGGCTTTTGGAACCAAGGTGCCCCTGTAAACAGCCATCACTGCTGTCAAAAGAGCCACTTCTTTCCCTGGAGACAACATTGGTTTAATTTGTGTGCCCAAGGGGAGAAATTGGGTTAGTTGCTTTCGGAAAAGGATTTTGGGATTTATCTGGAGAGAAAACTTGGCTGAAGCCCGAGTCAAACCACAAAACAGAGGAAAAGATTTCCAGTGGTCCTTTTTTTCCCTTCTGGGTAGGTGTTGATTTGCTGATGTCTTTGGTCAATGTGCTGGTTGTTCTGGGAACTATTCTGAGGTCAGACATCAACCAGTGGTTCTGGCATTTAATGGCTTCAGGATGGGAACAGCAGGGAATTAAGAAAAAAAAATTGGACAACTGCAGTGGCTGGCTCCTTATTTCTATCCATCCTGAAGTACTAAACCAGTGCAGGATCATCACGGGATCTTGGTCTTCTTCTGGTGTCACTCCTTTGGATTCAGTGAACTCCTTTGCTTTAAGTAGATGTGTCTTAGTACAGGATCAGATCTCAGCTACCAAATACATGCAATTTATTTTTCCAATGTCAAAATTTTATTATAGGTAACTTTTGGAATAGGCACATAAGCCTGAATCTGGAAGCTGGTGTGATTTGAAGGCTTTCATTATCTTACTTATTAAGTCCTGGGTCTGCCCCAATATCTTATATATATATACCTTGGGCACTGTGTATCCCAAGTTCCAACAAGTAGTGCCTTTGTATCAAAGCCATTTTGCCCAAATGAGTAGAATTTACCGAGAATGTGTACACAGCATAGAAGGGGAGTATTTACTCAACATGTGAGAGTGCATAATGGGAATGAACCTCAAATATTGAAAACAGTATAGAAGACAGAAGGCACAGTTTAATAAATTCTTAGAGTCTGGCATTTAAAAGCTCCTAATTTACAGCTTTTTGAATTTGGTAACTTAAAAATAGAGACTACAGGGAAAATCCCATCTCACTATAGCTGATAGAGATTCCAGAGGGAGCAAAATGTTACCTCTTTGTGCATCAGGCTGCTCTTGTCTGTGAATGTGAACAGAACTGATAAATTGCTTTATTTGCCCCCTCTATGCCTTTGTAGAAATTACTCACATTTGTTACCTGAGTTCTGGGTGGTTTCTAAGAAAGTTACTGGCTTTTAATGGAGGATTTTTCCTACAAAACACAGAAACAACTTCTAATACATGGTTCAGAACATGAATTCACCAGTTTCCTCAGGAATCTGTGGATTAGGAATTGGGAGAGGTAGGTGTAAATTTGGTGAGCACTGAGTAGATGTGTGACCAAGAGTGAAGATATATCAGGAGAAACAGAGCAGGCATGATAAGGACAAGACTGCAGGCAAATGATGAAGTTGGAAGTAGCTGGGAAAGAACAAAGAGACCTAAAGGCAACAAGTGGACTGGGTTTAGCTGTAGGAATTAAAGCCAACAAAATACTCCCTGCTGGAGCTGGAATGAAACCCAGGAGCCGCGCCAGCACACAGCTCTGTGATTTGCTAGCAAAATGCAATGGTCCACACTAGAAATGCTAAACAGTGCAGCTGTCCTCCACTCCCTGAGCTCCAGGAACCGAGATTAGCCTGAGGTGACTCACACAAGTGTCAGGAAAATGCCCTTTGATGAAGTGTCCCTTTTATTATTGCCTTGGTAATTTTAGAGCAGATGTCATATGCAATACATGGCAGGACACACACATGGACTTGGCTGCCTTCTGCCAAACATGAGACTTGGGATGGACTCCCAGTGGCTGCTGTTAGTGCAATGGGTGGGTCTGACAAGCTTTACAACATCCCCATCTTTCAGGGCTGGAATCTGATCCAACACTAGGTGCCGCTGTGGGTTGCTTTGCATCCTGGCTTTGGATTTGTGGGACCTCGGGGTTCTTGTGGCTGCAAGGGCACCCTATACAGAGCATGCTAATGTTACCAAGAATTCTGAATAACTGGAGCCTTCAGACTCAATTGTCACATGAGCAATAGTTCTTATTTTAACATCTTCTTCTTGTTCCCATCAGTAAAGAAAGTTTTTGGGGATAAATGCTCTTGCTCATGAAGCCTTCAGACATGGTGGTGCTGAAGTACAAGGAGTATAAGATGCTCTGTCAAGCATGTCTTTCCCTTTCATAACTGTGGCACTGAAGGACTCAGGGAGGTGTTTGATGCTTGCTGCTTGTAGAAAATTCCATGGGGAAATGAAGCCTTCTGTCTTCAGAACAGGATTTTGATAAATGTGTCCTGAGGCCACACACAGCATGAGAAGTGAGGAAAATAGCAGTGAACAAATACAGAGCAGCCAGAGCACTTGGAGCATGCAGAGAGAAGTGCTTTAAGAGGAAAAGATAAAAAAGGGCTAGGATCACTCAGTTCCACAATTAATCACATTACAATCTCACAGGAGATGAACTACAGTTCTCCAGGATGTACTTAATTTCTGACATTTTCTCTCTTTTAAGTGCCTGACCTGACATCTTTTATGGTGTTTAATACATTTCTGAGGGTGGGAATTCATGCACATACCCACTCACAAGCCAGGTGTGTACACTACAGTTACTTAACATATACATTAGATATATATTTGAATTCAAAAGCATTTCTAGAAAGCAGGTTTTAGTTACCATCACTCTAATAACTGATATTCCTCACTTAGGGAAGTGTTAGATTTTATTTGTGGTGTCTGATCTTCATAAAACCTCTGGAAAGGAATGGGTTATGGTCAAAGATTGTTTCTTTAGTTCTTTTGACCATCTTGCAGTCTATGTTAATAACCAATCTGCATGGAAATTTTTTCCAGCATCCTAAAAAATTCCCCCCGCCCTCAACCCCCCACGATTTTGCTTCCTTCTTGTAGCCGAACTGCATCTGGTGCCCAGCTGATTTATGTGTCAGGATACCTATAGCAGGCTAGTGTGTATGTACAGAGATTCACAAATGTGTGATGCATTCAGGCTGGAGCTCTCCATCATCCTGCATTCCCCATATGGGGGAAGCAGGATAAGAAATCATTGTTTCCTTTCAACAAGCCCAGAAGAAAAGCAGAAACCTGCTGAGGTATAGCCTGAGAAATGTCTGATCACAGAAGCACAGACTGGTTGAGGCTGGAAGGGACCACAGTGGGGCAGCTGGTCCCACCTCCCTGCTCCAGCAGGGCCATCCCACAGCACAGGGCACAGGGCACAGGATTGTGTCCAGAGGGGTCTGGAATATCCCCAGTGAGGAGACTCCACACCCTCTCTGGACAATCTGTTCAGTCACTGGGCTCAGTCACTGCCCAGGGAAGAATTTCTGCCTCCTGTCCAGGTGGAACCTCCTGGGCTCAGTCCCTGCTCATTCCTCTGGTGTAGAAGGATTCTTAGCTGAACAAGGCCATGGTATTCTCCTACAGGAATTGGACAACCCTGGCCTGCAGATTACAGAGATACTTTGAAGACCATGTACTCTTCTCGGAACAAGACAGACCATGTACTGGCCTTGAATAGGTACATCAAGGAAGAATGAGCATTGTGCTAAGATGAGACTAGATGCCAAGCACATTGTGAGAACTGCTAACTTGGCACATCTTAGCTAAAAATGCTTATGGCATGACAACCAGTCAGTAATCAACATGTATGTGTGAATATAGCTACTTAACCAATGAGCTTTAAGCATTAGTGGCATGAGACAGTGTATAGAGAAAGATAAATAAGCCAAAGTTACTGAATAAAGTGAGAACAGCATGTAGCCACATTGGTGTGAGTGTTGTTTCTCAGCCAGCTCTCCAACTGGGACCCTCTTCACTCTGGTGCCATTGCTGGGCCCCCCAGAGCAGAGCCTGGGCCCTGCTTAGAACCCTCCCTGCAGACAGGGACACTCAGGGCTGAGGGTCCTTCACTCTCAGCTGGCCCCTCTTGAGGCTGGACAGCCCCAGCTCCCTCAGCCTTTCCCTGCCAGAGATGCTCCAGGCCCTAAATCATCTCCACAGCCTCCGCTGGCCTTGCTCCAGGAGCTCCATTTCCCTGCTGTCCTGAGGAGCCCAGAGCTGAACACAGCACTGCTGGTGAGGCCTTATGAGGGCTGATTGTTCAAGCTGCACCTGTAAGAGGCCTCAAACATGCCCCTCCCAAACTCAGAAGTTGGCATTTAGTGAAAGCAAGGTGCTTTCTGCACAAGGAGTGTGGAGGATTTTGTGAACAGCTGGCTAGCTGAGAAAGATCACAGCGGCATAATACCGTTGGTTAAACAAGAAGGAGATAAGCGTGGGAACTAGCAATTAGTGTGAGACAGGGATGCTGTGTCCTTGGTACAATAGCAGGATAAGGAGGATGATGATCTTAGGTTATAAATATGAAGAAACACAGAAAAGCTGTAACAGTATACCCACAAGAATGTAAAACTAGGTGCAGCTGGCTGATAAGCAACTAACCAATAATGAGCTCGCTTTTTGCAATATGCATTAGTTTCATTAACACCAATATAAATAGGTGTGGCTATCAATAAAGTTTGGGATTTGCTGATCACTTATGTTAAGTGCCGCTTTTCTCCCACCGTCCTCAACAAAGGAGAAATAAGAAGTCCCAAGTAACAGTTCTGCCTCTCCCCCTCTCTTGACAAGCAGAAAGGTGTGTGACATTGGTCCCTTTTCAATCAAAAGTAACTTCTCCTGGTTGCCATGAGCTGTTGAAGATGATGAGTCTCACAGTGACACTGATGGTTCCCTTGGCATATCACGTTTCACCGTATCAACTATTCCCATGAACAATTTGCTTAAGTGCTCCCTAACTCTGTCTTCTTGCAATCATAAGGAAATAATAACAGTGTGATTCTTTGGGTGTCCTGTGCAGGGCCAGGAGTTGGACTTCAATGATCCTGATGATCCACAGCAAGTCTCAGAGCCCATGACTTCGAGATTTGTTCTACTGGCTGAAGAGGGTTTAATCTGCTTACTCTTCCCAAGCAGGTGGTGTGTAGCAGATTCCTGCTGCAAATATTAGCCTTTATTCTGCTAATTCCTGACAAAATCTTGATTCAGTTCCAAGGTTATTTGGACACCTGAGCTATCTTAGGCAATTCTGCTTGGGTCTCCCTCAGTTTCCATTTCTAGTGGTAGAACATTTGAAGTCACCTCAAGTTTTTCTGCATGTTCTGGTGTAAAATCTCCTGCAGCAAGAAGTGTTTCAGTCCAGCCGTTGAAAGCAAAATTGAAACTGAAATTTTAAAAAAAGTGTCGTTTTGAGCATTTATATTCTTGTGGTATACTGGGGTATTTGAGAAAACTATTGAGTAAAAATGGAGGCTGGAGGGAAGAAGAAAAAGACTGAAAAAGGAAAGAAATTTAAAAAAAAAAAGAGGAAAAATAATACAAAAGGAAGAATTTTGTAGCTGGCAGTGAATAAAGTGTTAGGAACAATTTCGTCCTTCTTTCTATCCCCTGCAAGGGTATAACTTCATGTTATTCCAGGAAAAGTCCATCTTCTGTGACCACAAGTCTTCTGTTTACTCAAATTAGTGTCACAGCTATGTGAGATCTTTTCACCATGGAAGAAATTAGGCTGGCAATTGGTGACAGGCACGAGGCACATCCCTGAGAGCTGGACAAGACACTTTGAACTGGACTTGATGCCAGGGACATTAGTGGAAGGAGCAGTAAATGAGGATAATGAATGTGTTTGGGAGAGGGAAGGAGAGCAGGTAAGTTCGGATATTAATCTATTGAAATTTTATGATAAGGGTGCACATGCATGTGACATCGTGTAGGAAATTATTTAAGCAGATTAACTTGGGAATTCACTGTCAAGATCACTTTAACGTTAGTACATCAGCTCATGGATAAGACTGGAATAACATGCAATACCATGTGGGTAGTCTTTCGTACATCCTTTCCCCAGTAGAGAGCAGCAACTCACCAAGGGATTCTTTAGCATGTCCCTCCTTAGAGAAACTGTAAAAATGAGTCTCAGTTTGTTTCATATTTGAGTTCGTTCATCACAGGTTCAGTTCAACGTAAAGCACTGTAAGTCTTGGTGATGGTATTAAAAGAAGTTTTAAAAGAAAAGATAGGGATGTCTGGCAACTCCTGGCACATCCATCTTGCTGGAGAATGGACGAGCAAACAAACCACATCATAGTCTTGGTTTGGTAGTTTTTGCTTCCTTTCTACAAGCAGAATTTGCAGCATCCATGTGTTACACTTAAACTCCCTTTGGCTACTGATTAGACTGAAATTCTCTTTGGCTACTGGTATCTCAGAATCATCTTATTCCATCTCACACCCACGGGGATGATGCTTTTAGAAGGGCCTGGGTGATCATTGCAACATTCTCAGATTTCAGGGGTGGTCTCTTAGAAACACCAAGTCATGAAGAAGAAACAAAGTTACATAAATGTCCAGACTAGAATGAATCAAAGCCTGACTTCATTTTCTCATGGATATTTAGCAAACCTTTACCCTCAAAGAAAGGACTAATTCTTTTAGAAGGGCCATTGAAAATATTGAACCTGTGTACATGTATTTTTTCTGTTTCCTCCCTCAAGAAGTACAAAGACACAAACTGGAGGAGACTAAGTGTGATGATACAGGATTCTTTCCTATTCTTTCCCTATTTCAGTCTAAAATCTCAAGAATGCCATATCAAATTTTTTCTTCCTTTCTGGGGACCTTCAGAGGTACATTTTAGGTGATCTCATGCTTTTTTCTAAAGGGGATGAATTCTGCTAAAAGATGAGTAAGGTTTCCTTCTCTCAGATTCATTTCCCGTATAAATAAAGTGATGAATGACAAACACAGAAAGCTCAATGTCTCAAGTCTCTTTTTCCATGTTGTGCCCATCTTCCCATCTGGAGAACAGTCCACATGTTCTCCAGTCATGATAATCTCACAAGCAGAAAATATCTCCTTGTCCTTTTCATGGATCCTCATGCCTCAGCATCCTGGGCCAACTCAGGGAGTGCAACCACTGCCAGCCTGTTTCTCTCAGTTTTATGCAAGCAGGAAAGTGACAGGAAGGGATGTGACATGAGCAAGGTGTCAGTGTATCTACACACACCTGTTAACACATCAAAGCTGCCATAATGGAGGAAGGGAACTTATTTTATCAAAGGCATGAGTTCCACAGATTCATCGAGGCTGGAAAAGACCTCCAAGGTCATCAAGTCCAAACACCACCCTGTCAACTACACTAGAGCACTGAGTGCCACATCCAGTAGTTTCTTGAGCAACCTCCAGAGGTGGTGACTTAACCACCTCACAGGGCAGCCAATTCCAATGTTTTACAACTCCTTCAGTGAAGAAATTCTTCTTGAACCTCCTCTGGTGCAGCTTGAGGACATTTACACTTGCCCTCTCCCTTGTTCCCTGGGAGCATAGCCCAATCCCTGTCTGGCTGTCCCCTCCTGTCAGGGAGTTGTGGAGAGCCAGAAGGTTCCCCCCTGAGCCTCCTTTTCTCCAGGCTGAGCCCCCTCAGATCCCTCAGCTGCTCCTCATGAGTGACTCTCCAAACACTAAAGAAGAAGAGATGGGAGACATAGAATGCAGCAGTTAAAAAAGGATCTATTTTGTGTCTAAGGCCCTGTTTTACCTCTGAATCAGACAGGAAGATGGTGTTGAAAAGTCTGCAGAGTAACAAAGAATCTGCCTTTTCCCACAGCAGTATCAGATAGATGGAAGATGACCATGAGCTATCAAAAAAGTACTGGGAAGAAACTTTTTCCAGAGGCCGTGAGATCAAGGCTGAGAAAAGTGGCAGTGGCAGTGCTGCCCTGCTCCTTGTGAGGGAGGGGTGTGGATAGACATGGCCCTTCCAGCTCCCGGGTGGGGTGGCAGTTGCAATGACACTTGTAGGGGAAGGAGGAGAATCATCCCATTCCCTGCTGGGAGCTGAGCTGAGCGCACAAGCTGTGTGAGACAGGCAATGGCAGCTCATCCCCAGCTGCCCTGTGCAGAGGTGTTAAACAGGGCAGCTTTGAAGTGGGAGCTGCAACAAGTTTGTACCATCTCTTTATGTAAATGTGCTCTCCCTCCACCACTTCTTGGGCCATACCCTGAATGTCTTCAACCCCGACTACATCTCCCTTTAAGATTTCTGCTCTGTTGAGCTATTGCCATCCTTTTTGTGGTGTTAGAGCCTTAAAGTCTCTGCACGCCAGAACATTTCCCTCTAATCTGGGTCTCTAACAAACTGCTGTCATCACAGATGTATCACAAGCAGCTCTTGCCCCAGGACACTGCATGTTTCTGAAGAACTACTTTCCTAACATTCCAGTGAAATGCAGAAATCATCTCTTGAAGTCTCACAATACCTCCTCTTTATCCATTTTTCTTTTAAACTGGTCAAACTATGTATTGCCATGTCTGTGTGTTATTAAGTCTCTATTTCATTCTATTTTCCCCAGAAAGATAAAATATTCTTTATCTTATTTGCTTAAGTAAAAATGGTTATTCAGATGGAGAAAAACCACAATATTTTTGTGTCTTTGGCACAAATCTGATTTTATAATAGTGTCAAACCTGTAAGAATTCCAAACCAGTTTTTACAATTCAGTCTGAGTGCTGCTTTTATAAATCCAGATCTTGATTTGCTGTTCCTACCTTTATTTTAGTGAGAGATAAGGGTATGAAATTTGCCAAAACATTGATACACTCTCATAGCTGTTAGAGCCTGTCCTCTTCAGGAGCACCCTGAGATTCTATCAGTGATTCTGAGGGATAGTAAAAGTTTGTCTTTGTTCTGAAAAGCGATCCTTGAGAATTCAGTCCTTTCCCTTAGCTCAGCACTGCTGTATCATGTGTACAACCAGAGAGATATCCTTTCTTTGAGAACAAAAGTAAGCCTTTATTCCTTTCAGCACTGCCAAAAGAGAGTGGGATCTCCTTCCCACACTGACAAATGTGAGTACAAGCTCCCCTCTGAAGCACATTAAGCAACTGCTCCATGAAACTGCTCTTCTGCAAAGCCTCTGTGGGTACCAAGGTTGCACTGATGTCCCTGAAGACTAATTTTAAAGGCAGCAATTTGCACAAGAGACTGTCCTTACAAAAATTCATCTTCTGATTCTAAGTCAATGAGCTGGAATTACTTTCAGTTGTTTTTTTGTGGGGCAAAATTCTCATAAATACACATGTGTATCAAGATACTTGAAAAATCAAACCTTAAAAGCTCGATTTAGAATGCAGGTTTGGGGTGTTACTCAGCTGTTGAAATATCAGCATGTAACATATTCTGAGCTGTTCTGTTATCCTTTTTTTGTCTGGATCTACTGCTTCAGAAGTTTTTCCATGAACCCTGTGTCATTTCTGTCCAGCTCAGGTGAATATCTTTGGAATCCTCAAGTGTCTCAAGTTGCACCAGATTCTCATGTACACACAGTTGAATTGCAGCTTTTGAAACCAAGATAAAAAAGTATTGGTAGTGTTCACACAGTTCTCAGAGATATTTACATGTGCTCATCTTTAAAACATCTGCATTAAATAAATCTGAAGAGTTTGAGTTTTACATGTCAGGTTTTGGGAGGGAATTGTCTGTAAATCATCTAATGGCCAGAAACTAATTACAGCCCTTGTCTAGACTGTTTGGGATGAAGCAGACTTTATTGGAGGGTTATTTTCCTGATGAAAAAAACCCTGTTATTGAACAACTGTATGATGCTGTATGGGAAAATGACTACTTTACTAGAACATTTTTTTCTCTTTGGAAAATCCAAACGGTATCTACCCAGAAGAGTACCTTGAAGATACTGGTCTATTTTTCTCACTTCCATTAAAGAAAAGCAAGGACCTCAATGCTGCCTGTAAAGGAGCAGAGCACAAGTGTGAAGGTAGAAAAAGGTGATGATCAAGAAGGCAAAGTTTCTGGGTTCACAATGGAACATGAAAGGGTGCTTTTTGCTTTTTCTTTTTAAAGTTATTGTAGCTTTTTTCCTGCATTGAGAAAGCAGAAATGCTTGAAAGCTTTCAAGCTAGGCAGCAAGCAAGCCATCAAACTCCCCAAACGGAATATTTTAGAATTCCTGTCTCAAGAACAACGCCTGGGTTTTCTGGTTTGTTTTGTTTATTGGGACTCAATATGAACTTGTTTTCCAGTTTCCTGACATTTTCCAAAGGATCTTGATTCTATTTCTCTGGGCCAGTTTTATTTTTAAGATTTTGGGCAAGAATTCCCAATGGCAAATAAATATGATAAATAAATTAACAGCTGCAAAATCAGTGTGATCTCTGCTAGTTCTGCACTCAGCTGGAGTTAGAGACGACCTCTCTGAGATGTGGATCTCAAGGATCTGGATGTGTCTAATGGCCCACCTTTGGAAAGCAGCCTTGGTTACTCACACCCCTTTCTTTGTGCATTGTCAGCACTGCATGGCCATAAAACACAATGGAGACCAGCACCTGGGGACTTATTCCAGAAAGCCCATTTTGAAAATGCCAAATGAGGTCCATGACCTTCTTATAGATCTATTACACTAGGAAGAAGGCTGGGGAGGGATTGTTGGACTCGATCTTGGAGGTCTTTTCCATCCTAAATGGTTCTGTGAATGAAAGGTCTTGAGGACCTCTGCATTAGGGCTGCAGACCCTGCAGACAGCAGGAATATTCCTTCTAAGCACCATTCCTCACAAACCTCTAGACTGTAAATTCAAATGCAACCCAGCAGACCACACTCAAAAAGCCATCAGCAGCCTGGCTCAGCTGAGAGTCACAGTTCATGGCGGAGAGCCAAGCCACAGTTCCATTGATCCATTTGGGAGACTGGCAGTGTGTCCATGCCTCTTGCTCTCTCTCCCGCCAAGTGTGAGTGCTCAGGATCATGACGGATCTGTGCCTGGAGGTTTATGTGCCTACGTTTCATAATGATCACCTATTCGCAGCTGAAGTGTTGCACTTGCTGGTCTCAAGTGAGAAGTAGAGGGCCCTGTTACCAATGTTTTATTCTCCTACTTACTGCAACCATTTTGGATTTAAGCCAGCCCATATAAACAATGTGCTTGGGCCTTTCCAATTCTGCACTGCCATTTTAGCACACTGGACATCAGCCAGTGCCCATAAAGTGTGTGGCATTGATTTAATTTCAGCTGGCTCCCCAGACTTTTGATAAATGGATCCAAGGTGGACACGTCTGTCTAAAATAGGAATTTAATTCTGTATTGGAGGTGAACAGTATTTGGATAAATTCTGTCGCTGACCCAATTATCAGCATTGCTTTCAACTTTTGTCTAACATGATGCCAGACGAAAGGTGCTTTAAAGAAGACGATAGCAGTGAAATGATATCATTCCAATGGGGCTGTAAGCTTGATGTTTTATGTTTTATGCCCATGTGGATATTCAGGCTGTGATGGAAATGACTTACTGAGATTTACCTCATTCCCATAAGGCACTTGAGCATTACAGTATTACACATTAATTCTTCTTATGCAATCAAAGAGACTTTCACAAGTTCAAAGTGCCAGTTCTCATTGATTAGAAGCAGAAACAGTCACAGAAATATCCCAATGCAGTGCTTTAAGTAGTGGTGTGATTCTAAATTTTCTTCTGAAACCTCTTTCTTTCATGGACAATGCAGAAAGAATAAACAGGAAAATACCACACCAGCTAAGGATCTAATTGTTTATGCTATTCAAATGCATAATATTATGACAAATTATTATGTGACATTTCAACGAGCTCCTAAAATCACATCATCCCTTATGCACCTTTTCTAACTTCTTGTAAGATTATTGTACTTATCACATTAACACCACATCTCAAGCAGTATTATCTCAGGGTCTATTTCTATCTAATATACATGGAGAGATAAAAATGTAAGCTTTGCAATGCAATTAAAAGCTTTCAAGCAGATAAAGGATTGAAAGGGTACTAGGAAATCAGAGAGAGTAATTTTGACTGATGTAGGGGGAGCAGAAAGTAGAGCAGAGTGGAAATTACTCAAAGGTGAAAGGAGATGTGTTTTTATCCGGGCAGAAAGTCTGTCTAGATATTAACTCACAGATTCAAATGCTCTTTACATTTTATTTAGTATTCCTGCCTTATCAAAAATTGTTGGGGTATCCTGTGCAGGGCCAGGAGTTGGACTTGATGACCCATGTGGGTTCTTTCCAACTAAGAATATTCTGTGATTCTGCAACTATCTCCTCTTTGGCTCTAGTCAATGCAAATTTTTCTTTAAAGGTGGTGACAATGTGACAGGAGTGAGACGTATAAATAAATAATCCATTGTGCTGTGACATACCCAAATCCTGATGACAAACCTGACAGCTGTTCACAGTTTTGCTAAGAGTGCCTATTTTCTTCCATAGAGATTTCCAATGAAAGTCCAACAGAATTCATAGGAATAAATGCCTTCAGGAATTGCATCCCTGACACTATTGACTGTCAACGTGATGCCTAACCAAACATGATACAAATAGAATCCTGGAATGCAAGAGAAAATCTTACTGAAAATGCAGATTAATTTTGTGACCTGAAGTAAAAAAATAGTTGATTTTAATGTCATCTTTTAATTGTCACATTTCTGTAAAAAGACAATTAGCACAATGACCTATAGGAAAGATTAGAGATAATGGATAATTGGAGCTGGCATGACAACTTATTGTAAATTATTCAGAAAGTTTCTGAGATAGGCAAATACACCATATATCCTTCATTTTATCAACAAATATTCTGTATTTGCTTGAATATTTACCAGAAATATGGCTTAGAAATGCTGTAGAGTTTTAAAAGCATACACAGATATTAATGATTTTTACATTATAATTGTTTCTTTTAGTTGCATCTCTAACCCTATAAAACCTAGGTTTATAAATTTCCTCAAGTTCTATGAAGTCAGCTCTTTGGAGTTCAGTAAGGGCCAAAAAGAAAAAAAATAACAACTAGTAATTAGAGACCTGAACATATTTCAGCTTTAAGAACAAACTCCTTGGGTATGCCCAGGACTGGAAGGAGATGACACGTCATTTTCCCTTCTTATTTATCAAATCATTGAACCAAAGAATGGTTTAAGCTGGGAGAAACCTTAAAGATCAACTTGTTCCAACCCCCTGCCATGGCAGGGACATCTTCACTAGACCAGGCTGTCCCAAGCCTCATTCAGCTTGGCCTCGAACAACTTACAGGGAAGGGATGTTCTTAAAATTGTATTTATTTTGAGCTCCGTCAGGCCTATTTTGTGAATGACCACTGCTGTATTTTGAGGGAATTTTCACTGAAAGGCAGAAGGAGATAACATTTTAGCAGTCTTTTGTTGTTGTTGTTGTTGTTGGGTTTGTTTGGTTGGTTGGTTTTTTGTCCATATATCTTCTGCAGAAAACTTGTCAGCGGTCTGGCAGGCTCCAAGCAGCCTGAGAGAGATGGATTAGTGAGCATAGGACAGATGAGTTCATCACAGATGCACGAGAAATTGCAGAATTATGTGATAAACACTTCTTTATCACAGGTTTATCTTAGGAAGCCCTCATTCCTTTCCCTGTCTCATGAGGGAGAACAGTTCCACCAAAAGCATGCTAGAGGGTTTGCTAAGCTGGGAGCAAGAGCAGGAAACATCTGGTCAGAAAACATCTGGTAATCAATATCTGAGACTGCCTAATGTTGGAACTGCTCTGGAGGAGGGCATGGTCTTCCCAGCTGAAGTGTGTGTAACTGGAATGTCACTGTGATCCTCCCTCCCTCCCTCCCTCCCTCCCTCCCTCCCTCCCTCCCTTCCTTCCTTCCTTCCTTCCTTCCTTCCTTCCTTCCTTCCTTCCTTCCTTCCTTCCTTCCTTCCTTCCTTCCTTCCTTCCTTCCTTCCTTCCTTCCTTCCTTCCTTCCGACACTTCCTTCCTTCCTTCCTTCCTTCCTTCCTTCCTTCCTTCCTTCCTTCCTTCCTTCCTTCCTTCCTTCCTTCCTTCCTTCCTTCCTTCCTTCCTTCCTTCCTTCCTTCCTTCCTTCCTTCCTTCCTTCCTTCCTTCCTTCCTTCCGACACTTCCTTCCTTCCTTCCGACACTTCCTTCCGACACTTCCTTCCGACACTTCCTTCCGACACTTCCTTCCGACACTTCCTTCCTTCCTTCCTTCCTTCCTTCCTTCCTTCCTTCCTTCCTTCCTTCCTTCCTTCCTTCCTTCCTTCCTTCCTTCCTTCCTTCCGACACTTCCTTCCTTCCTTCCTTCCGACACTTCCTTCCGACACTTCCTTCCTTCCTTCCTTCCTTCCTTCCTTCCTTCCTTCCGACACTTCCTTCCTTCCTTCCGACACTTCCTTCCGACACTTCCTTCCGACACTTCCTTCCTTCCTTCCTTCCTTCCTTCCTTCCTTCCTTCCTTCCTTCCTTCCTTCCTTCCTTCCTTCCTTCCTTCCTTCCTTCCTTCCTTCCTTCCTTCCTTCCTTCCTTCCTTCCTTCCTTCCTTCCTTCCTTCCTTCCTTCCTTCCTTCCTTCCTTCCTTCCGACACTTCCTTCCGACACTTCCTTCCTTCCGACACTTCCTTCCTTCCTTCCTTCCGACACTTCCTTCCTTCCTTCCTTCCGACACTTCCTTCCGACACTTCCTTCCGACACTTCCTTCCTTCCTTCCTTCCCTTCCTTCCTTCCTTCCTTCCTTCCTTCCTTCCTTCCTTCCTTCCTTCCTTCCTTCCTTCCTTCCTTCCTTCCTTCCTTCCTTCCTTCCTTCCTTCCTTCCTTCCTTCCTTCCTTCCTTCCTTCCTTCCTTCCTTCCTTCCTTCCTTCCTTCCTTCCTTCCTTCCTTCCTTCCGACACTTCCTTCCGACACTTCCTTCCGACTTCCTTCCTTCCGCCACTTCCTTCCGACACTTCCGACACTTCCTTCCTTCCTTCCGACACTTCCTTCCGCCACTTCCTTCCTTCCTTCCGCCACTTCCTTCCGCCACTTCCTTCCTTCCGCCACTTCCTTCCGCCACTTCCTTCCGCCACTTCCTTCCGCCACTTCCTTCCGCCACTTCCTTCCGCCACTTCCTTCCGACACTTCCTTCCTTCCGCCACTTCCTTCCGCCACTTCCTTTTTAGAGATATATTAATTTTCATTTACATCTCCAGGCCCAGATTCCCATTTGGAAAAATTAAAATTTAGGACACTCACCAGGCATATGGGAGACTAAATTTCCAAGCCCTTCTGGGACAGTCTCCCATACCCTGCTTCATGTCATAATTGCCACTTACTCTGGCATGGGCTTCATTGCTGAAGCTGCCTTTTTGACAGTCTTCCTAAATGTTCTTCAGGAGCGGGAGGTATGACGAAAACATGACCTCATATGTTAGTGATTAGGACACCCAGGACAGGAAGGCTCGTGATTTCTGCTCCACTTTCATTGAAAATGTAATCATTTTTAAGAACTGGAAGATGGGGTAGGTCGGAGTTTGTCTTTGGCAGGAGAGAGATGATGACATCTTGTGGAGAAGAGAGAAGAGCAAAAGCCATCTTTAGTTCTTAGCATGAATAAGGGAGAAATAATGCTCTGGATAACAGAATTTCAAGGCTTATCTGTTTGTTTTCTGCTCCATGGAGAGCCTCCTTTCAGCAAAGGTGTTTTATTTCAAGCACAGCCTGTATCTGATGTAGTCAAAACTGTTTTGTTCTCCAGTTGGCTGATAACAGTTTGGCTCTGTCATATTTATTCTCTCCCAGGGGCCTACACACTGTATGGGGTTTGCATGGCCAGGTTTTGGTAGCCGGGCAGCCCCAGGGGTGGCTTCTGTGAGGAGCTGCTGGAAGCTCCCTCTGTGTCCAAGATAACCAATTCCAAGCAGCTCCAAGATGGATGTGCCGTTGGCCAAGCCTGAGCAGATCAGGAATGGCGGGAGCACCTTTGCCATAACATTTTTTAAGAAGTAAGTGCAGAGGTAACTGACCAGAGAAGAGAGGAGTGAGAAGATGTGAGATGAACACACCTGCAGACACACAGGGCTGTGAGGAGGAAGCAGAGGTACTGGAGCTGAGATTCCTCTGCAGCCCATAGTGCAGCCCACAGGGGTGCAGAGATCCACCTGCAGCCCCAGGAGCAGCCCTTGCTGGAGCAGGGGGATACCCAAAGGATGCTACGACCCTGAGGGAAGCCCACACTGGAGAGACTCCTGTGAAAAGAGGATCCCAGGCTGGAGTAGGTTTGCTGGCAGCACTTGTGACCCTGTGGGAGAAACCCAGGCTGGAGCAGTCTGTTCCTGAAGGACTGACCCCCATGGAAGGGACACACGCTGGAGCAGTTAGTGAGGAACTACAGACCATAGGAAGGACTCATGCTGGAGAAGTTCATGTCCCCCAAGACAGGGACCCCACTCTGGAGCAGGGGAAGGACTCCCCTCCTTGAGGAAGAAGCAGCAACAGAAACACTGTGGTGAACTGACCATAAATCCCACTCCCCATCTCCCTACTCCACTGAGGGGCAGGATGTAGAGCCCAGGAAGGAGGGAGAGGCGGGGGGGAAGTTGTTTTCAGGATTTGCTTTATTTCTTATTATCCTATTCTGATTTGACTGGTATATAACTGAACTGATTTCCCAAGCTGAGTCTGATTTACCCAGGACAGTAAGTGATGCCTGATCTCTCCCCATCTTTATCTCAACCCATGAGCCTTTTGTTATATTTTCTCTCCACTGTCCAGTTGAGCAGGGGAGTGACAGTGCAGCTTTGGTGGGCACCTGTTGTCCAGCCAGGGTCAGATGACCCCCCCCACACACACGGAAAATACCCATCAAGCTGCTCCTCATTCCTCTTGTGATCTGATCATCTGCTCTCAAGACAGGTACTCGAGCTGCAATTTAAGGCAGACTGTCTGAGGAAAGCATACTCTGGTCTTATTGTATCCTCTGTTTGGGAATACCTACCATCCCCACATCCTCACATGGTTCTCACACTTAAAATGTAGCAAGATTTTTTTATTATCAACAAACCAGGAGGTTCTGTGATGTGGCTGCTGAGCACAAATTATTTTCTCTGGCGTTTCTCTTCTGAGCCTGTGATGCTACTCTGTCTTTTTGGTGAGGAGAAATTTCTGCTTCAGGAAACCTTTCCATAAAAGCTTGAAATAATCAAGATAAATCAGTGGCTGTCCCTAGGACAGCGCTCATAGGAACCATTCATCAGGCACTAAAGAGGTTTTGGCATATGGTACATTGAGCCATTTAATGTCTGATCTGTGATTTGGGTGTAAAGAATTTCTTTAGTGTCAGGACCAGCAGCAGTGTGGCTGAGAGCTCAACAGACCTTGTCTGACCCTAATCCCTGAGATTACAGGGATTTGCTCTAATAAAGGGGATTATGGGAAATAGTGCTAAAATCTTATGTCCCTGTTCATACTATCTCACAGCTGTTCTGTAGAGCAGAGGTGACAAAAGCAGAGGGGAAGACACGGGTTGACAAAGATGATTGTGAATCAGTGAGGAGCAAGGGGTGGAGCTTCCTGTGTTGCTGCTGAGAGGCTGATTATAAGAGGTTTCTGGGGAGCATGGCAACCTGGAGCGCGGAGAACAGGAGTGGGCAAACAGGGGTGTGGTGAGTCTTTGGGGTGTGTACAAGGCAGTTTGCGCAGCAGTTCGTGCAGGCAGGGCAAACAGGCAGGGTCACCAGCTTTCGTGCTAGTAAGGAGTTCTCCGTGTTGTTTGAGGTTCTTCCGCCGCCTGGTCATGTTTGAGGTGTCTGTTAGTAATGGTTTCTACATGGTCAAAAACCGTGGCTGGTATAAGTGCAAGTGTAAGTGACCAAGTCGAGCCCTCCAAAAAGGACGTGTCTGTACAGACCCATCTGTGCCCAGAGTGTTTGAGCTTATCGGTGGCTTCAGGGAGTGTTGTGGAGGAAACCTGTCTGCAGTTGTGAACAGGTAAACGACCTCCTTTCACTGGTGGCTGAGCTTAGGGAGGAAGTTGAAAGGTTAAGGAGTAGCAGGGAAAGTGAAAGAGGAAATAGACTGGTGGGGTTCAGCCCTTCCGTCTTTAAGGGAGGCCTCTGACCGAGGGACTGAGGACTTATCTGCCTCCCGCTCTCAGGCAATAGAAGGGCACCTGGTAGATGAAGAGGAGTGGAAATGGGTCCCCATTCGGGGAGGTAATAACAAAAACTCCTCCCCGTCTCCTTCATCCAGCCAGGTGCCACTTCAGAATAGGTATGAGGTCCTGGATCTAGAGACCCAACTAGATGATTTAGAAGAAAATTGTCTGCCCAGTGAGCCCCCCAGTTATGACTCATCTGTAAGACGGATCATTACCTCTAACATCAAGAAGAAAAGAAGGGTAATCGTAGTGGGTGATTCCCTTCTGAAGGGAACTGAGGGCCCCATATGTCGACCAGACCCATCCCACAGAGAGGTCTGTTGCCTCCCTGGGGCCCGGGTACAAAATATCACTGAGAGATTTCCTGGGCTGATTCAGCCCTCTGATTATTACCCACTGCTGATACTCCAGGCTGGCAGTGATGAGATTGAAAACAGGAGTGTCAAGGCAATTAGAAAGGACTTTAGGGTACTGGGTCAGGTAGTTGATAGGGCAGGAGCACAGGTAGTGTTCTGCTCAGTCCCTTTGGTGGCAGAGGAAAATGATGAAAGAAACAAGAGAATCTGCATCATCAACAAGTGGCTTAAGGGTTGGTGTCATCGGCAAAATTTTGGATTCTTTGATCATGGGGAAACTTTTACAGCATCCGCTCTGCTGGAACCAGATGGGATACATCTCTCTGTTAAGGGCAAAAGGTTTTTAGCTCATGAACTGGCAGACCTCATTGAGAGGGCTTTAAACTAGGTTTGAAGGGGGAAGGGGATGCAGCTGAGATATCCGGAAGCAGGCCCAAGGGTTGCAAGGCTAAGCTAGGGGTGAAGTCGGTAGCCCAGCTGAGGTGCATGTATTCCAATGCACGCAGCTTGGGCAACAAACAAGAAGAGCTGGAGGCCATGGTGCAACTGCAGAGCTGTGATGCAGTTGCCATCATGGAAACATGGTGGGACGACTCACATAGCTGGAGTGAGTCACTGGATGGCTACAAGCTCTTCAGAAGAGACAGGAAAGGAAGAAGAGGTGGCCCTTTATGTTAAGTAGACTTTTGATGCCGTAGAAATTGAAACTAAGGAAGATGGAGTTGAATGTCTATGGGTAAGAATTAAGGGGAAGGCCAACAAGGCTGACACCCTACTGGGAGTCTGTTATCGCCCACCCAACCAGGAAGAAGAGGTAGATGACTTATTCTCTAAGCAGCTAGGTAATGTTTCAGGATCATCAGCCCTTGTTCTTGTGGGTGACTTCAACCTACCAGGCATCTGCTGGGAACTTAATACAGCAGAAAAGAGGCAGTCCAGGAAGTTCTTAGAGTGTATGGAGGACAACTTTTTGTCGCAGCTGGTGGGTGAACCCACCAGGGGAGGGACTACGTTAGATCTGCTGTTTGCAAATAGAGATGGGCTGGTGGGAGATGTGGTGGTTGGAGGTCGCTTGGGGCAAAGTGATCATGAAATAATAGAGTTCTCAATATTTGGTGAAGTCAGGAGGAGCACCAGTAAGACTCTTACATTGGACTTCCGGAGGGCAGACTTTGGCCTTTTTAGGAGACTTATTCAGAGCATCCCTTGGGAAGCAGCCCTTAAAAACAAAGGAGTTCAGGAAAGATGGGCATGCCTCAAAACAGAGATCTTGAGGGCACAGGAACAGACTGTCCCTGTGTGCAGAAAGATAAGTCAACAGGGTAAACGTCCAGCCTGGCTGGGCAAAGAGGATTTAGAGGAACTCAGGAATAAAAAGAGGATGTATCAGCTTTGGAAGGAGGGTCAGGTCTCTAAGGAAGTATTCAAGAGGGCTGCTAGAGCATGCAGGAAAAAAATTAGGGAGGCCAAAGCTCAGTTTGAACTTAGAATGGCAACTTCTGTAAAGGATAATAAAAAATGTTTTTACAAATACATTAATGCTAGAAGGAAGGGTAAGACCAGCCTTTGTTCTTTATTGGACAAAGGAGGGAACTTAGTATCTACAGATGAAGAGAAGGCTGAAGTGCTTAATGCCTACTTTGCCTCAGTTTTTAATGGGAAAATGACTTGCCTTCAAGACACCCGCCTGCCTGGGCTGGTTGATGGTGTCAGGAAGCAGAATGCCCCCCCCCATTATCATTATCCAAGAGGAGGCAGTCAAAGAACTACTGAAATGCTTGGATGTTCATAAATCTATGGGACCAGACGGGATCCACCCCAGGGTAATGAGAGAGCTGGCAGATGAGCTTGCAAAGCCACTCTCCATCATTTACCAACAGTCCTGGCTCACTGGTGAGGTTCCGGATGACTGGAAGCTGGCCAATGTGACACCCATTCACAAAAAGGGTGCAAAGGAGAATCCTGGTAATTATAGACCAGTCAGCCTGACCTCAGTACCAGGCAAAATAATGGAACAGTTTATATTAAGTGCCATCACACAGAATTTACAGGATGGCCAGGGTACCAGACACAGTCAGCATGGGTTTAGGAGGGGTAGGTCATGTTTAACCAACCTGGTCACAGTTTATAACCAGGTAACCCGCCTAGTGGATGCAGGGAAGGCTGTAGATGTTGTTTGTTTGGATTTCAGCAAGGCCTTTGACACTGTCTCCACAGCATATTCCTAGATAAGCTGGCAACCCGTGGCTTGGACAGGAGCACTCTGTGCTGGGTTAGGAACTGGCTACATGGCCGAGCCCAGAGAGTGGTGGTGAGTGGTGCGGCATCCAGCTGGCGGCCAGTCACCAGAGGTGTCCCTCAGGGGTCTGTGCTGGGGCCAGTTCTGTTTAATATTTTTATTGATGACATGGATGAGGGTTTAGAGTCTTTCATTAGTAAATTTGCAGATTACACTAAGCTGGGAGCGTGTGTCGATCTGTTAGAGGGACGGAGGGCTTTGCAAAGGGACTTGGAACGGTTGGATGGATGGGCAGAATCTAATGGGAGGAAGTTCAATAAGTCCAAGTGCCGAGTCCTGCACTTTGGCCACAATAACTCCCTGCAACGTTATAGGCTGGGGACAGTGTGGCTAGACAGTGCTCAGGTGGAAAGGCACCTGGGAGTGCTGGTTGACAGTCGGCTGAACATGAGCCAGCAGTGTGCCCAGGTGGCCAAGAAGGCCAATGGCATCCTGGCCAGTATCAGGAATAGTGTGGCCAGCAGGAGCAGGGAGGTCATTCTTCCCCTGTACTCGGCACTGGTGAGGCCACACCTTGAGTATTGTGTCCAGTTCTGGGCCCCTCAGTTTAGGTGAGACGTTGAGATGCTTGAGCGTGTCCAAAGGAGAGCAACGAGGCTGGTGAGGGGCTTGGAACACAAGCCATATGAAGAATGACTGAGGGAGCTGGGGTTATTTAGCCTGGAGAAAAGGAGACTCAGAGGTGACCATATCACTCTCTTCAACTTCCTGAAGGGTGGCTGTGGTGAGCTGGGGGTTGGTCTCTTTCTCCAGGCAACAACAGACAGAACAAGAGGACACAGTCTCAAGCTGTGCCAAGGGAGATACAGGCTAGAATTAAGGAGGAAGTTTTTCACAGAAAGAGTGGTCAAATACTGGAATCATCTGCCCAGGGAGGTAGTGGAGTCACCATCCCTGGATGTGTTTAAAAAAAGACTGGATGTGGCACTTGGTGCCATGATCTAGTTGAGGTCTTGGAACATGGGTTGGACTCGATGATCTTAAAGGTCTCTTCCAACCTAGAAATTCTGTGATTCTGTGATTCTGTGATTGAACTGCTGAGACTAATACACCACTTCCATAAAGTTATAGATTCATGAATAATTTGGGTGGGAAAAAACTTCAAAGAAGTTTCCCCCTCCTGCCATGAGCAGGGACATCTTCCACTAGCCCAGCTTGCTCAGAGCCCCATCCAGCTTGGCCTGCAACACTTCCAGGGATAGGGCATCCACAGCTGCTCTGGCCAACCTGTGCCAGGGCCTCCCCACCCTCATCGGGAAGAATTTCTTCCTGATATCCAATCTAAACCTGCTCTCTGCCAGTGTGAAGCCATTCCCCCTTGTCCCGCTGTCACTCCAGGCCCTTGTCAAGAGTCTCTCTCCATCCTTCCTATATGCTCCTTTCAAGTCCTGGAATGAGGTCACCCTGAATCCTTGTTTTCTCCAGGCTGAACAATTCCAGCCTTTCCTTGCAACACACAGAACTGTTTTGTACATATCTGTGTTGTTTCTGTCTTTAGTTAAAGTACGCCTGAGAGTAACATGCATCAAGGTAAGTGACAGAAATTCTCTATGAGCCAATGAAAACAGCCTTCTTTTTCTTCCCTTCATGATGAATAACAGAGTAGGCTAAAGTGGAAAGAATCTCCATGCTTGTGTGTTATGTTATGCCCAGTGTCTTGACAGATTTTTTTCTGTTTGTCTGTGTTCACATTGGATCCCAAACTCTGGGAATTTGGCTCCGGGAACTGACACTTCTTTGTTTAGGGAAAGAATAGGAGCTGTCTCCTGGAAACAGAGCAGGCTGGGCTCACTAAGCTTGGGATTTAGTCCTTACACACCAGGAACATCCAGGTCTTTGCTTTTAGAAGTTGTTCTGCTCCTTGCCATGTTTCTTCATTCATGTTTCAATGTGAGATAAAGAAAAATGTTGTTAAACCTTTATGCTGATTTAAAGCAGGATGGAGCCTACTGACTATGTGAGTGACAGTCCCTAAAAGACCACTTTTGGGGACTTTTTGTCTGCCACACAAGAGTCAGATGGTGAACTAAATGTGCTAAAGACAATGCTCCTGGGGTGACAATCTCCTTTTCAACTCATTACTGATGTGTGTTCTGATTATGAGATGACTTCAGCTCAGCTTAGAGGCTTAGTCTGGAGAGCCCAATTTTTGGAAATTCGTGTACAAAAACCAGAATATGTTTGGAAATATGAAACAATTGGAGCAAGTCCAGAGGAGGCCACAAAGGTGACAAGGGGACTGGAGCACTTTCCTTACAGAGAAAGGCTGGGAAAATTTGGGCTATTCAGCCTGGAGAAGGGAAGGATGCATGGAGGCCTCACAGCACCTCCTGATATCTGGAGGGCCTACAGGGAAGTTAGAGAGGGACATCTGCCCAGAGAAGCTGTGGCTGCCCCATCCCTGGAAGTGTCCAAGGCCAGGCTGGATTGAGCTCTGAGAAACCTGGGATAGTGGAAGGTGTCCCTGCCCATGGCAGGGGGCTGGAACTGGAAGATCTTTAAGGTCCATTCCAACCCAGGCCATTCTGTGATTCTGTGGTTCTGTGATTCTGAGATTCTGAGTTTCAGAGGTGTGTAAGACATTAGGCACAAGAAATACCCGTGTAAGGCCTTAACCTGAGTTCTCAGCCCTGCCCCAGATCCCAGATAGGAGCTGGAAACCACAACTGGGCTGCCAGCAACCTGGATCCCCCTCATCCTGCAGGAGGACCTGCTGTTCTCAGAGTAGAATGCTGCTGGCAGGAGCAGGTGTGGAGATGTCAGCCTGCAGTGTTTTACACAATGAAGACATTTAGTTGCATGTTTATTTGTTTTAGAAACTGAACACAATCCGTTTGCAGAGACATACTTTTGTGCTGACTTGATGGGAGCCATTGAGTGAAAAGTTGGCAGATGGGAGATGTGATTTAGCCTCCTTGTTGATGCCCCTTCAATTCAGGTGGTGATTTTGATGCCAAAGGAAAGATTTACCATGTTTTTTAATAATCTCTGGAGAAACCTTTCCCAGATCTCAGATCCAACACTTAATTCTTCATTAACTTCCTAATCTTGTTACCAATTCCCTCACCCAGGGGTGAATAACTGATTGCTATCAGTCCTGTCAATCCCCCTCATCATGCTGAGATTCCTCATCACAGGAATAGCTTCTGCTTTGGAGGAAGATCAATACCAATTTCATAATGGAGGGAGTAGGTCTTGGGAATGGGAGTTGAACACACCTTAACCAAGAGGGAAAATGTAAAGCACGAAAATGTAAAGTCTTGGCTTTATTCCTCTTTAAGTCTCAAATCTGGAGGTGTTCCAAAATGAGACTTTCAACTTTTAAGCCATTGTTCTAAATAAGTCTGAATAATTGCTCAGTTTTTATCTGAAAAAACCGACTAAGATTTTTTTTTGACCCAGTGGGGATATTCCGACTTTTTCTGCTAGATTCTGCTGAAAATTCAAGAGCAGGGAGTTGGGGTACTTCTTGTTTCTCTCCAGCTGGTTAAAACACCAGGCATTTGAAAGCAATTTAAAATTGGGATTTCTACCTAAAAGCACAATGGGAAGAAGAAACGGTTCTCATACATTTTAGGGAGGAAGTATTTTTCAACTATTCCAATTTAAACTGTAGATCCTACAAAACCAAATCACGGAGGTTACATTAAGACTCACTAGACTGGAGCTGCATTGCCTGAGAAACATGTAAACATAAACACATCCTTCATGCAAAGATATTGTTTCAGCTCTTTGCTGATCACCTAACATTAGGTATTTTATGATTTTATTTATTTTCTGCTTAAAAATGTAGTTGGGTTTGTCAGTACAATACATCCAGCTCTTGCTGCTTGGTTTGATATTTGAATATTGAATCCTCAGTTTCTAGATTTTTTTTCTAGAATTTACAGTCTAGCAATGACAGCAGAGTGGGTGTCTCCATATCTAGGGATTAGGGCAAAGTTTGGGAATTAGTGGAAAAAGTTTAAATATACATGTTTAGAAAATAAACTATAAAATGAACAAGCTTTCAGAATATTTTAATGTATATTCTTAGATTTGGCTTGAAAAGACTGATAAATAGGTCAAGTTTGAATTTTACCATTTCCACTGCCTTTGAATAATGCCAGAAAGGTTAAATTAGAAAGCTTAGTAAGTTAAGAGAAAACTTGGCTTTACCATACAATGCTGTATCAAAAGTAATTTTCACAAACTTCCTAGAGAAAAATCAAATATGAATTCTAAATTTTGACAAACTGCTGTGGAAAAGCTTTTTTTGTGATACATCAACAACAGGAAAAGAGAGTTGCAAAACAAGATAATAATACTGCTTTTAAGAAGCAAATTGAAGTCCTATAAATATGTTGGTGGTTTGGGATTTTTTGTTCATGATAGTTATTTTAAAAACTTAGCAGTTGCATTTTAAATCAATTTTCTAAACTTAAGAGAAGTTTGCTAAGCTCCTAAAGTTGGGAGTCATCCTCTTGCTGATTTCAGGATCTCTGCCAAGCACTGTTTTCAGTGATGAAAGAAAAGGTCTAAGTCCCTGGACTCCTGTGGGAGGGATAGAAAATCTGGTGACTAAGCCTGACCTCTCCTCTAGGTCAGATTCACCTCCTTGCCCTACATGTTATTAAGGAAAATATTTTTAAATGCTTGGAGTTCTGAGCACCTTCTATTAAGTCAGGACAGCTCTACCCACCAGCACAATAAAAGAAGTTTTAATCACCCAGTCACAAACACATTTTCCTTTTTGTTGCTGGCTTTTTGGTTTTTTGGGAGTTTTTTTTATGTAATGACAGAATTTCCCCAGCATGCAAACTGTGAAGCTGGGAACCAAACCCAGAAGGGTTTGTCTAGGCAGAAATCATTGCAATCTTCAAATCTCCTGAGGAGCTCTTTTTTCCAGCACTCCCCAGCCTTTTTAATCCTCTCAGAACTATCAAGGACTCTGTAGAATTGCTGTGGTTTGGAAACCAAGGGCAAATCTGTCTGTATTTACATGTGTGGAAAGTGCTGAGAGAAGGAACAGAAAAGGCAGCAAATTCAATGTACCTGAGTCACAGCACATCCCAGGAAAGACTTGGTTTCCTCAATGGAGAAAATTGAGGTGGAATCCCACAGCAGCTGGAACTGAGCTGCTGCTGGCTGATTCTTCCTCTCCGTTGTTTTGCTGAAGGGTGGTTTTGTACAAGCATTATGGGGATGGGTTTAGGAGCATCCAATGTAGGGAGGAAAATCACCAAATTTGAGGATTCCTCCCTGACTTAAGTTGTTCTGAGCAGTATTAATGGTGTTGAGACTTTTCCCCTGTCCAGAATGATTTATTAAGCCAGGGCATCCAGATCAGCTGAACTGATGCCAAATAGTTAAGAAAAAAACTAAAAGCTGTGCACATTAAAACACTTTTCCCTGCTGCTGTTAATTAAATAGATTCTTACTATTTGGCGTCTTTGAAAACTGAAATTTGGGTTTCTGTACACCAGAACTGAAGAGTGTCAAGGTTCAAATGAACAATGCCAAGGCTAGAACATAATATCTGTATTGAGCTGTAGTAAATGCAGCTATAAAGAAAACAGTTTGCAGGTATAAAGAAAACAGTTTGCAGTGATTCCACATACAACTCATTGTAGTATGTAAACATTGATGGCAGCCAGACAACTGCTGGATTCCTGCTAAATCCCCAATCCCTGCAGCAGGGTAATAATCTAATCTTGTAATCCTGCTCCCATAGGAAAAGGATTGAGATCAGACAGCGACTCTTAATACAGGCTGTGCCCTCGGAGCCAAGGCTGGAGTGACTCCCACTCTGGAAACAGCTCTGGCCCATGGATGTATTGCCAATGGCATCTCTCCTACAATTGGAGTGTTGTAGGTGCTAAGGGGGCCATGTAGCGGAGACTAAGTAAAACCAAGTCAAATGAGTCTCATTCAGTATGAAAATCAGCAGGGTCTTCATGGGGTCTTTCCAGTGATACATCTGGAAACTACAGAAGGATTTGTTTTCTTATCCCGATTTGTTAAGTCTTGTTAAAGCTAAAGAAAGTCTGATCAAATAAAAGGACCACAAAAAACTGTGCCACAAGCACTGGCACAGTTTTCCTGAGTAATAGTGAAGGCTCTGTTGTTGGAGCTATTCAAAATTTAACTGGATACAGCCCTGAGCTGAAATTCAATATTTACTCATGGTCTGCTCAGGGGCCACAAGTGTTCCAACCTAAATTATTTTGTGATTCTATACCAGCTTCTGAAGGACTTTGTGCATTGAGCTATGTGCAGGTGTAATAAATGAGGAAAACGCTTAGAAGAATCCCTTCTTCTCCCATTTTGCACCTGTTAATGTCCAGGGAAAGAACGGAAAGGCAGAAATTTATATGTGATGGGCACTACCAACAACCTGGAAGTATTTTGGGGGGATCAAAGCCACAGTAGGAGCAATGTGTGAGTGTTACATCCAGGAACAAGGGGAAACATCTCTTTCCACAATCCACTGGAGCTCTCCTTCGGTGCGGTGTGTTTGGAAGCCACCACAATTGCAAGGATGTGTGATCCCTCCTTATACTGCGGCATGTATATAAAAGCCTCATGTATATATAAAAGCTTTAACTGATCCTTAATTTGCTGTTTCCTATTGACTTTGAAAAGCCCATGAATTACAGTGGTTACTGGCAATCTCCAAAGTTCTTGACTCAGTGAAATCATTCTATTTATGTTACTGCAAGGGAGTTGAGTCTGGCAGAGGCCCTGTTTGGAATGATTTAATGAAGTAACTCCTTTAGAAGGGATTAGTTTTTCTTCTGTTTTTGTCTTTTTCTTCAGGGAATTAGTCTTTTTTTTAAGATGGAGGAGCTTTTGTTTTCCCTTGGTTTTAGCCCTTCCAGCCTCCTCTCCTCTCCTCTCCTCTCCTCTCCTCTCCTCTCCTCTCCTCTCCTCTCCTCTCCTCTCCTCTCCTCTCCTCTCCTCTCCTCTCCTCTCCTCTCCTCTCCTCTCCTCTCCTCTCCTCTCCTCTCCTCTCCCCTCCCCTCCCCTCCCCTCCCCTCCCCTCCCCTCCCCTCCCCTCCCCTCCCCCTCCCCAGTATCAGATTGCTGGGTTTAGCTTTGTTTTGCCTTGTTTTTAACACAGTCCACCTGTCTTGAAGATTGTGTGTAGAACCGATTTCAATAAAACACAGGAAATTAAGTTAATGATCCTGATCTCTTTCCGTAAAGTGATAGAATCCTCTGTGGGAGGCCAGGGCTTTTCCAGCTCCAGACGTACTTTGGGAATGCCTTGTCAGCAGCCAATAAACTCAGTTTGATGCTCTTCTTTCCCTGGATCCCAGTGCCTAGGTTACACCCAGTAGAAATCAGGAGACTATTAAGCAAGGCTATCCTTTGCTCCAGCTTGGAACCTGTTGTCTGTTCCTGGAAACTCTTTATCTCTCTGCTGAGGTGGCATTGGTGAAAATACAATTATTGTGGCTAAGAAAGAGGGATATAATCAGAGTAGTGTGGCTCACATGTTCACTCCCTTTCTGACAACCTTCTTTTGAAGAAGCAGTCTAATGGGCCAGTTCAGCCTGGCAGAGTATATATGATCTGATAAAAATTGTCTCTGCAGCAGCTCCTGAATTAAGGGAAAAAAATAGGGGAGGAGGAAAAAGACCCACCTCATATAAAAAGAAATCTGAGTACAGAGTAAAAGCATTACATAGAATTCAACAAAAAATATATTACTCTTGTATTTGTCACAACATCATCAATGTTTGAAAAGACCTCCAAGATCATCAAGTCCAAGTTTTGACCAATCCCCACCTTGTCAGCTAAACCAGAGCACTGAGGGTCACATCCAGTCATTTCTTCACAGATACGTACTCCACCACCTCCCTGGACAGCCCATTCCTGCCTTTCAGTGAGGAACTCAATGTCTTTTAGTAGTGACAGGCCCAGAACTGGACACAGGATTTGAGGTGTGGTCTCACCACTGCCCACTACAGAGGGACAATCAAGAGGGACAATCACTGCCCTGCTCCTGCTGGCCACACCATTGCTGAGCCAGATTTTTATATTAATTTGTCAAAGCACCTTGATGAAGAAACTACAGATTTAGCAAATAGTTCTGAGGGGAAAAAATTAAAAAAAAATCTAGGAAGAGAAAACAGGTTCTTTAAATATATAGGGAAGGGCAGAATTGGTGCTGACACAAAAGTGTCTTAGAAATCTACCAATGATTTCTGGAATGCCATAGAGAATGCAGTGAAATACTCAGAGAAAATTAAAGAACATATTTTTCCCTAAGAGAAGAAAATAAATTGTTGGAAAAAGAGCATGAGTCCTCACCTTCATCAGTCCATAAGCTGTGGCACCAAGTATTGAAATTATTTCACTCTCATTTTCTAATGGAACTTTTCATTAAGAGGTTTAGCTCATAGGATTCAGGCAATCAGCATAGTGGCCCTCTCCATGGGGTGCAGGAAATCTCTGCTTGGGTGCCTGGAGCCCTGCCTCTCCCTCCTCCTGCTCTCACCTTGTGTCTACTGGATGTTTCTCATACATTTTCCCCACTCCTTTCTGCACATTAGACATTTTTGCCCTTCTTTAAAGATGTTTTGCTTGGCATACAGTTTATTCTAACAACATTCCAAGAAGTAGTATAAGGTGATAGCTAGGACACTGATTGTTGGGAGTTTTATTTGTGTTATTAGTGGTTTTTATGGCCAGTGTAGCTACCTAGAGGAGCATCAGTGTTTTGTCTCATTCTGGACTAAGTCCGTTGATATCAACTGAATAACTGCTACTAATTAAAAAAGGGAGCAGGTCCTGCTTTAGTTTGATATTTGAAAAGAGTGAAGGCCATGAGAAATGTGCACGTCTTGGAAAAATAAGAACATCTCCAAAGGCCACCTTGAACTTGTAGCCTATTCAGTTGTTTTTTTTTTTTCCTACCAGATGCAAAAAGCCAGGGAAGTTTGGACCCTGGAAGGTTTTCAGTTGCTGACAGATTTTCTCCGAAGCAGGAAGGATGCTTCCAATGCCACATCATCGGCCAAGCTCCAAAAGTAAAATTCAGGCCCTTTCTCTTGTTGTTGACACCTTGTCTTTCCATCCATATTCAGTTCTCACAGCTCACCTGTCCTTTGTGTGTTTTCACATCCCTCAACCCTGCCAGTGGATGTCCTCAATCCTTTTTTCCTCTTCTCTAGGAATCTTCTTTCCCTGATGAGTTTTTGTTTCCTTAATGTCTCTTCTCTACTTCTTGCCCAAGTCTCTGAATTTTTCTTTCTCTTACATTACACATGCATGGCCAGACCTGCTCCTTGCTCTCAGTTTTGTTATTTTTCAGTCAGTGTATGATAACCTTTTAATGAGGATTTTGAACAATAACAAGGATTTTGAACTCTCCTTGTAGAGGAGGGTAAGCAATGTTAGCCTTAATAAGGATTTCTAAATACATTGTGAAATTAGCCATTTCACAAGAAGCAGGACTATTGAAGCATGATTCCTACTGGCTTTGTGCCATGAGGCTCAACTGGGCAGAATCTCTGATGCCTAATAAAACAAAAAATCATCTTAGTTTTCCTCCAAAGGGCTTCTTGAGGGATCTCTTGTCTTTCCCCAGATGCCATTTATTAGCCTCTGTATTATATCCCAATGATTATTTCCCCTTATCATCTTAGGAGAGAGGTTGGTCCTGTTTGTGCAAGCCAAAGCCTTTTCTGGGATTTAACCCTTGGCTCCCTGGTGGTAGTGACACAGGGGAAGCACACAAATGCATGTCCCCAGCCTGCCACACGGGGCCAAAGCTTGCAGCTGGGCCATTAGCACAGCTCTGGAAAAGAAATCTTTGAAAACTCTGCATTTTGTATGTTGATTAATCTGGCTCTTGACAAGGATACAAGATTATGGTTGAAGACACCTGGATATTTTGGGCTATTTTTGAATGGCAAAAGAAAATTTATTTTATTTTATGTTATTGTTTTAGAGTTACTGTTTTCTTCATTGGCCAGTCCTGACACATGGACAGCAATTAGTGCAGAGCTGAGTGCCTGTGGTGATAGGGTTCACTGAAGCATTCTGGCTTATGGCAAGAGCAGAAGAAGCAACAAAACTGAACACCAACTTTTAGTTGATCCCCTTCAGAGGAGCTCTGTAATGAACACAGCAGAAATCAGCCAGATGTGTCTAATTAATTACAAAATGCTGGCTTAATTAGTTCAAAGTGAAATGGATGGACTAACATGTGACATGTGAAATGGATGGACTAACATGTGACATGTGACTCTGTCAGCTCTGTCAGCAGTACTGAAATGCAATGACCTTGCTTTGAATTATGTGATGGGGAACCCAAAAATGGGATGGTGGTTTGGATCAGCCCTGCAGTAAATAATGGGTTATTACACCAGTTTGCCACCACCAAACCTTAGAAACAATATGTGCTTCATCACAGAGGAGAACCCAGTTAAAACCCTATTATCTTTTTCTATCATTTAACAGTTCTTGAAGTTGGAGGAGTTTTCTTTTTTAAAAAAACTCTGATATTAGGCAAAAAAAAAAAAATACAGCATTCAAGAAAGCACACGCCACAGGAATGTCATCCTGCCCTTAGGCGAATAGCTGAGCAAACCCCAAACACCAGACTTTCAAAAGCGAACCTGTAAGCAGCTTTCTGCACCTCCTCTATATGAGCGGGCATGAATTAAACATGCTTATCCCTCCCATGGCTTTGCCGAGGCAACTGTTGTTGTATAAGAACAAAACTACCTAGAGGGATATGAGCTCAAATGTCAGATAATAAACCCTTCCTGCTCTCAGTCAATTTTTAAGTTTATATTTTTAATAATGCCAAAACCTAGGATAATTTGCTTCCTGCAGATTGTTTTTTGTTTAACCCTGAAGGATATATTGCTGATGAGAACCAAGCATGTAAAGTGTCTGATACTTGGCTGCATTATTTCACACAATTAGTGGTAATTCTGGGTTAGCAGCTGAGATTATATAAGAACAAAAGAAAAAAAGAGGAAAAATAATAAAAAAAAGGAAATTAACACAAAAAAGTGCCTTTGCTACAGTTATTCCTGGCTTGTGTTGTGCCGAAATAGCCAGCAATGAAGGGGACTCTTGAAGATATTAAGGACATGAATTCGGCATTCATTTTTCTGGGCAAATCTTTCTATTTGATTCTTGAGATGTCAATATATTATAAAGGATTGCTCCACAAGAGTTTAAGTGATGTTCACCACTTACTTCACTGTCCTTTACAAGCCTCCAGAATCCTGGAATGCTTCTGCCAAGGCACTGGAGTGACAGTTATTCCTGCCACTAGAGGGTATGATGTAATAATAATTTATTCCTGGCCAGCCCTCATTCATCGTGGATGCATGAACACCTGGCTTTTCAGGAGGTTCAAAACTGAGGCAAAGCATCCTCAAGGAAGCTCAAAGGAATTTTTGGTTCTTTGGGATAGGAGCAGCCTGCTTTGCTGGTCTTAGCTGAAGAATACTTTTCAGAAAGCTGCAAGTATGAGTGAGAACTGACCAGTAGAGCTAAATGGAAAATGTAATTATCAGTATCTGTGGAAAAAGTTAATTTAAAAAGTCCATAACCAGAGCAGTTTAGCAACAGTGGGAAATCCCAGCCTGTCGTCCCAGGCTGAACATGGAAGGCTGATGTATAAACCCATTAATCATGTTCCCTTGGGCTTGGGTGGTAGGATCTCTCAGCAGCCAAAAGAAAGGTTCTGAAGGCTGAGAAGAAGCCCTCACAAACACAACTGAAAGAGATCCCTGACTGATAATTCTGAGGAGGGAAGACCTTGTTCTCACTCCACTGAGGTAACAAGCTGAAGTGAGGTAACAATGCAGCAGCCCTCAGGCAGAACAGAGGGCACCACAGCACAAGCCAAAGATAAAGATTGGGCCATGACACCCCTTCTTCTACAGCGCTTCGGATCCTTCAGGAAAAAAAAACAAAACAAGAACACCTGTGTGTTCAGCTCTAGGGATTCTTCTGCCAGGTGACAAATGCATTTTTTCTGCTTCCAGCTAGTGAGAAAAATGAGCTTTGAGAGAAAAGTTACTAGTGAGCTGTTAGAAGGCTTCATGCAATTAATCATGCCAATCTCTAGCATTTGGGAACAGATATATCTTTGATTGTCTGTCCTGCTGTACTGCAGGTTGAGGATCTGAATATCTGAATAACAAGCCCAGTGAGGAAACTGCAGTCTAAATTAAACATGTGAAAGCTCCTTTTTAATCTTTTAGAAGAATGGTAAAGACATTATCTTCTCAGTCCAGCCCCTCTCTCTTTGTGATCTCTCACAGAGAGGTGAAACAAGAAAAAATGCTTAAATCCATAGATGTTGCAAATGAAAAAAGTATTCCTTTAAAGAACAGGAGATACAAACCCTGCGTAAGAGTTTCACCTTGCCATGGAAAGGGTCAAGATGCACACAGATATAAAGCCAAACACTGCTTTTAGGTGACCAGAATGTCACTTCAGCTGCCTCCAAGTCCCCTTGGACCAGGGCACTTAGGTGGCACAAGAGTGAGAAAGCAAAAGCACCAGTGCCAAGTTCCAGATTCTCCACAGTTTGGCCTTGCAATGCAAAACCATCAGGCAAACTCACAAGTATTTGCTCTGCTAATCTGGATTCCATTCAATGGCTATCAGATAACCCCACCATGGTGATTGCTACACTGTTGTTGTCCCCAGCCAGTGGCAGTGCAGATGGCCAGGCAGCAGGGCCTCCTTTATGGAGAGGGCATTGCCTGAGGAAAGCAGGAACACAGGAATTCAGTCTGAGAAAGGACTGTAAGTGGGTCAGGGCTGCAAGGTTTCTGTAACTCAGCTCTTCCCTCCATTCTGCATGTGCAGGGCCTGGGCTGGTAGAACTAATCCCTGGTGAGAAGTGAGGTGATGGAGACTGTGTCAGTGTCTTGCTATAAACCCTAAACTGTGAAAACTCCCAGTACCTGAGCTCACTAGCCGTGTGGGGAAGGGGATAGTTAGGATCAGGTGTAATGCAGAGTCTCTGCTGCTGCTCTTGTGCAAGATAAAACCCCTGAGAGCTTCACCAGAGCTAAATTTGTCCCTCTGGGTTCAAAACCATGCAGATGTGGCACCTGGGGACATGGGTCAGTGCTGGCTTGGTGGGCAGACTAGAGGGTCTTAGGGGTCTTTTCCAACCATAATTTTTCTATGTTACATTGTGACATTTCCCTCAGGAATAAGGAATTTAGGGCTCATAAGTGAGAGAAGCTGGACCTGCAGGACTAGAAATGCCAGATGAGAAATTTTGACCTCTTGAAGTAAGGGCCAGACTCAAAGCTAGAAAAGATATGATCCTTGTTTATGAATTTAAAAAGGATCTATGACAGGCCCAGCTGCTCTTTACTAGCACAACTAAAAGCTGTGCAGGTCCACAAGCTTCAATGATCCTTGTGTGTCCTTTCCAACTCAGGATATTCTATGAAATTTCTATTAATTACTGACAGCATTATGTCACTTAATTTCCCCAAAACACATGTATACAGGTGAAAAAGGATTCTCTGCAGAAACAACCCCACAGGTTTTGAGGGAGAGAATGACATGTTCAGAATCAAGATGATCACTGCACCAATAAAATATGTACAATCCATGATGAAAAAAAAAATCACTTGCAAAACCAGGTTTTAAGAGGATTATCCTGACAATGAAGAACATAAAGGCACAGGTTGGTATACTCTGCCAAAAGTACAGGGACTTGCCATGAGACTGCATTGCAATGGAAGTGCGAATTTTGTGGATTCTGTATGAGTTTGAAAAAGGCCTTGGAATTAGTGCAACTCCATGTATTCTATTATCAGTGCTTATTATATTCTATAATACCCAAATCCTGGTGGATCCACTTCAGTTCCTGGAGTGTAAACTGGCTTTCAATGCAAGTATATGCACAAGTCACAGGAGAGTTTTAGAGGCGTTATTAGCAGGCACCTGGAAATTCAGAGTTGAAGGATGTGCTGGTTTTGTCTGGAACAGAGTTAATTTCCCTCACAGTAGTTGACAGTGAGCTATGTTTTGGATTTGTGCTGGAAGCAGGGTAGGTAACACTGCAATGTTTTAGTTCTTGCTGAGCAGCTGTTACACAGCACTGAGGCCTTTTCTGCTTCTCACCCCACCCCTTCAGGGAGGAGGGTGCACAATGTGTTGAAAGGAGACATGGCCAGGACAGGTGACCCCCAACTGGCCAAAGGGACATTCCAGACCCTTTGGCATCATGTTCAGCTTATAAAGGTGGGGGAAAGAAGAAGGAAGTGAGGGATGTTTGAAGTGATGGCAGTTTTTTCCCCAGGTGTGTCTGAAGGAGCCCTGTTCTCCTGAGGGTGGCAGAACATCTGCCTGCCTATGGGAAGTGATGAATTAATTCTTTGTTTTGCTTTGCTGGCTTGCTTGGCTTTTGCTTTCCCAATTAAACTGTCCTAATCTCAACCCATGAGGTTTCTGGCTTTCACCCTGCCACTTCCAGCTTTTTTCCTTCCCAGTGTCATAGAGGAGAGTGAGTGGCTGTGTGGGGTTAAACCACAACAAAGTCATTTGCAGATCTCAGTCCTGAGGTTCCCTCCTGAAGCTCCACTTTGCTTCATCATGGGTTTCACCTCCTGTGGGTTACCACATCTTAGCTGGGCAGGCTGGATAGATTCCTGTGGAAGACACAATTATGTGATGGTTGTTTCATAGATTTAGATAAAGGAGCCAAAACAAATTTATACCCTTTGTCCATTTGTAAATGTCCACTGAACCTGAAGAGGTTGACTGGGTGTAAAGAAGGGCATATTTCCTTTGGTTTAAAACTAAATTCACTTAAGTGGATTGCTCCAAAAACACTTAGCAGAGTCTTCTCTAGAAAAAGAGATTTTTAATTTTAGAGGATTTTTGAAAAGAAGAACAAAATAATAAAATTAATCTTCATACCCACATGCAAACTTTATGTTTTCCAAATGTATTGCTACTTTCCAGAAGTACGATACATTACTGCTTATTATGGGATTGTATTGCTTCCTGCCAATTCCCTTAGCCTTGTAGGCCACAAGCATAACTCACGTGTGTATGCTGAAACCTAGAAATACCTAAGAGAAGACCCAGCATAATTTTCATGGTCCAAAAATGTACAGTGCCTAACACTGCCTTTGTTTACAGATGTGTCACCTGAGGATGTGGCCAAGGGCAGTGTCACCTTACAGCAGACCAGGTTGCTCACAGCCCCATCCAACCTGGTCTTGGGCACTGCCAGGTATAGGACAGCCACAGCTGCTCTGGGTAACCTGTGCCAGGACCTCAGCACCCCCACAGGAAAGAATTTATTCTCAATATCCAATCTAAACCTGCTCTATGTGAGTGTGAAGCCATTCTCCCCTGGTCCTGTCTCTCCAGGCCCTTGTCAAGAGTCTCTCTCCATCTTTCCTGTGGGCTCCCTTCAGGCACTGGAAGGCCCCAGTGAGGTCACCCCAAAGTCTTCTCTTCTCCAGGCTGAACAATCTCAATTCCCTCAGCCTTTCCTCCCAGCAGAGCTGCTCCATCCCTCTGATCCCCTTGGTGTCCCTGCTCTGGCCTGGCTCCAGCAGCTCCTGTCCTTCCTGTGCTGGGCCCAGGTCTGGATGCAGCCCTGCAGGGGGGGCTGAGCAGAACAGGGCAGAGGGGCAGAATCCCCCCTGCCCTGGTGCCCACAGTGCCTTGAATGCAGCCAAGAAATTTCTCCCTTTCCTCCGTGGAATGACTTTTGAAAGGTTGTTTCCTTTCCAATTGCTCCCTGAAGAAGAAAGACTGGCTGTCATTTCCTACCCTCTCCCCACTGATTGTTGTATTTGTTGTACTTCAGTTTTCCACTCAGTCTCACTGTCCCTTAGGCCACTGTGTGTGCTTTCATTTACACATGAAAATATGTCCATACACTCCAACTCTTGCCCTGCATATCTGTCATGGTTTGACGTTGGTGCAATGCTACTGCACTTATGAAAATATATTTTTCTCAAATGAGTGCTGTGAGATGTGACTAGAAACAGAGTAGAGCAGGCTTACACTTAGAAAAAAAGAAAAAACCAACTTTATTAACCTACAACTATAATAAACGGAACACACAGAATTCAAAATGAAAATTTTTTAAAACATTCCTCCTCCCCCCACCCAATTTCTAACACAGTACAGTGAGACAAAACTTTGGATTGTCAATCAAGTTACCATCTTTCAGATTCTTAATTCTCAGTTCATCACTACTCCTCAGATTCAGTTTATTCAGTTTATTAAGGGAGAGAGGATTCCTTCTTGTACTATAGGTTTTCTCGGAAACACAGTTGAAACTTCTTGTGTTCTTATGTCAACATGGCACTGCTCGGGGAAAATTTGCTATCGTGACTTTTTTTTTTCTATGTACAGTGCTTTCACTACTGTTCATGGACTAAAACTGCTCATAAGGTTCTCTTTCAAGGATGCTTTAGTAAGTATTAAAGAATAACTATTTCTTACCTGGGAACAACAGTCTTCCCTTTGTTTTAACTTTTCTTGGGGCCGAGGGTCTTGAGAACAGAGATGTTCTTATTTTTTTCTGAAGCCAGAGGGCACTTCCACACGCTCTTCATGTTTTTTTCTTCTCTCTACTCTTGCACTTGGCGTCACTGCAGCAGGTCACTCTCTTGGCTTAAGCTATTGCATCCCCCTAATTGCAATATCTGTGTTACAGGAAAAATTGGTTTAATCTATGCCTATGCAAGAAAAGTCCAGCTAAAGACTACTCCATCATCTCCTCTTACTTAGTCTTTTTTATCTTTTTCTGACATCTTTTACTTGTTCTTTCACTACACTTGCTCATTTTCTTCTATTTCATGTCTGTCTGTCTTTCTTCTTATCCAAATCAAGGAAAA
>NC_052031.1:54463229-54503311 GCF_015832195.1 Motacilla alba alba | reverse complement strand
TATTTTCTTTTCCCCAGGTCAGGGTTTAGTTTCACACCTTGGGCCTTCTTATTTATCCCCCAGCCCTTTTAGGCAGTCTGAACACATAAAGGCATGATTAAGAATGCATAAAGGTTATTGACACTTGTTTCATGGGCTCTTTGAACTGTTCCAGTGATACAAAGAGAACACAAAGTAATAGGAAACAGAAGCAGCAGTATGTTAGTAATAGAAAAAATAGGGAGAAAAGTTTCTTAGACTGGTGGGTATCTAGATGGTTTGCCTCATTCTTACTCCACCAACCCTGATTAAGACTATTTGCAGTGGTCAGATGCCCTGTTCCTCCTCTCTGTGGTCAGTCCACTGAGGAAATCTCTTCACAGAAGCCTTGGAATGACTGCGTGGATTGCATGCTATGCCATGCCATGCCATGCCATGCCATGCCATGCCATGCCATGCCATGCCATGCCATGCCATGCCATGCCATGCCATGCCATGCCATGCCATGCCATGCCATGGCAGCACTACCCCCAGGACAATGTTGCAGTTTGGTGGCTGGAATTGCACTTGTGGGTGGTTTGAAGCAAAGCTTCACTTCCTTGTGCGTGGTAGATTGTTTTTATGTTGTAATCTTAAGGTGTTCCTTATTGCGAGTTTATAGTGGTTTGTTCCACGTAGCCTGTTCGGTTTCCCCAGTGGTTTTGCCCTGAAGTTGTTTACTACTATTTTACTGTCAGTCCCCATGTCAATCTCCCTTGCACCTCCCTGATTTCCAGACCCTTCCCTGCCAATCCTGGAAGTACTGCCCTCTTCCCTGGTTCATCAAATGTTAACCCACCCCTTTCTCTAGAACCTTCTTTGTCTATCACCCATCTCTTGAAGTTCCATTGGTGTGCCAAGCCAAATCCCCTCCCATGTTATCCTCTATTGGTTACCTAGAGCCTGATCCCGCCCTACATTACTCCCCTGCTCTTCAACTATTGGTTATTCTCCCCTAATACCCTCCCCTGTGCTTAAGTTTTTGTTACCCTGTTGGAGCTTGTTACTTGTCCCCAGAACCTCTCGGTAATTAAACCCTTTTGAGAACTTATATGAGTGGCCCCTCTCATCTCCTTTGTTCTGGCTTCCTTGACTCAGGATTCCTATCAGCAGCCACACAGAGCAGTTTTGCTGCCTCTGAGAGTGAGGCAGCCCTGCTCCACTGCCACCTAGACTGGCCCACTGGGCGGATAGAGGGCAGCCACTCTTGGCATGGGCCAGGAGGTGAGGGCTAGCCGGACGACATCACCAAGCGCCTGCCTGTGTCACTTGTGCACGTCTTACGCAGTGTTGGAAGTCCCAGGAAGGATTTATGCGTGTGATGATGAGCAAACACAGCCCTCCAGGACACTTCCATTTCTTACCAACACTGATATAGATGTCTTGAGAAATAACATTAAACAAATAAAGGAGTGTGAGACTTAAACAATCCTTTTGTAGCCACACTTGATTATGAAGAAAGTAAAACATTCCTCACTCCCTTCTTTAATGTACAGGTAACCTAATTCTGTGCACCAAAACAAAGGGGAACTCAATCTTAGTACTTTTGTCAATGAAGGACCTTTGAATGCATTATTCAGTGAGATTTATCTTTTCTTCTTGTCACAGCTTCGTGTCATTGATTCTCTTTCACTCAGAATTATCCTCATATTTTTTGGTACCACTTCTGCCTGGGAATTATCTCCTGCTTTTGATGCACTTGCTCCTTCTTATATGTGTCACTTTGTGCTTGGCTTTACTCAGAATGTTTTTGTTTACCTTGGACTGGTTTGTTGTATTGCACTAAATAGTTTATTTAGTTGTTATTTTGCACTGGGTTGGTATTTTGCACTGAATAGTATGTTTGTATCCTCATGGGATTCCCCTCTTATATTACATGGTCTTTCCCCCCACTCTAAGCCCTGGTGATGGTCTCTCCCCAGGTTACTCCCTCCCCTCACCCCTCCCATCCCTTGTATCCCATTGGCTGTGTTCTCTATTCTCCGCCCCCCCATTCCCCTGGGTTTAAAATCTCCTGCCATCAGACATTGTGGCTCTCTCCCCTTTGGGATGCTGCCTTGATACCCTGGTGTCTGATATTTAGGAATAAAGTGGACACTCTGGTCCCAAGAGGGAAAGAGCACCTTGGGTCTTTTACTTTTGTCCTGGTAAAGGCTGCAAGGGGCCAGGGTCCAGAGCTAGCCAGTTCAGACCTGAACAGCCCCAAATATCAGCCTTTAAACTGGTTTGCCAATTTTTCAAGATCTTTCATATTCTGATCCAGTCTTCCAAAGCAGTTAGAATTTCTTTTCTAATCATGATATTCAAATCTTTATGAAACCCATTAAGCACTTAGCCTCAGTTAATACTTTGTGCAAATAACGAATTTTTCAGTTCTTATTCCAAACAAACAAAACATTTAGCCTTGAACATAAGTGTTTTTTTCTTTTTTCTCTTAGAGAAGAAAATCCCTTCCCACTTAGCATATTCTCTGGTTCTGTGAAAAAAAGTTATTATGAGTCAATGGAAATATTTTTGTTTTCATTGCTGACAATTCTAATAAAAGCAAAGAACTGAATGAGAAAAGAAAAGCTTATTTAGGTAACACTGAAAAATAACAAAGAAATGTCACTCTTTCTATTTAACCCAGTGCTTAAGCTGCTTACCCAAAGTACCAGAGATTTAACTTCACTGACTTCTCCCATGGAGAAGTGTCAAATCCCCAGCTCCCAGAATGCCTTGGCCTCCAAACTCTTTGTCAGAACTGGGCAGCTTTACAGTCTCCCTTTTAAAGCATTTTCACAACAAGCTGAAGTGATCCCTGGCAGAGGGACAAGAACCAGGGCATTCCCTTTTCCAGGTGAGAATCCCAATGAGTACAGAGAGAGCACCAAGCTCCAGCTGGTCTTTACCATGTCTTGGACAGCCTTGTTCTTGGGCAGTGATCCTTTTATGAACAGCAGCCAGCAGAGGAACCTTCTCCCACCAGTCTAAACCAGAATATCCTTAATGTAGATATGGATATGGATAATGGTTTAGATATGGAATAGGTCAAGAATAATCAATTATTCACATCTAAAAGGTCCCTCACATCCAAAATGGTGTTCTCATATAAAGGGATGAAGATCCTTGCTCTACTTGAGCAACCCCAACAGAAAATTTTTAAACAATTTTCTGAAAAGCTTTGCCCAAATCTGCATCTTTTCTGGCCAGCCCCAAACTTGTTCTTCAGTGAGCTGAACATAGCAAGTACATTCTTTGAGTGACACTCACTTGTGACACCATGAGACAAGTGTCTGTCTGTACCCGAGAGGATCCAAAACGGACTCCTTCCAAAACAAGTAGGAAGGACCTCAAGCAGCTTCTACTGAAAGTATCTGAAGAAAAATTTTTGTGACTTTGGGAAGCCCAACATGATGTTATGGTGCCACAAGCCTAACAATAAGTAGGTTTGAACTGTTCCCTCTTTAGGTAATGTTACTTTGAGCTCCCAGATGTGGCCAGGTGGAACAGTCTGTGCTGCTCTGTTCTCAGCTGCCATGCAGAAGAGCTTCCCCAGCCTAAACCACACCAAGATTGAGGTAATTAGAAAACCTAATACAAAACCAGACATGGTTGGGTTTGAAATTCATTAGTAACAAATGCTGTACAAGATCATTGCTGCTAAACTACTCATCAAATAGTAAAGCTTGAGGAAGCCAGTCCTGCGTATTGGTGATGGATGGGGTGTTAAAGAAAGGGCTGATCCCATCAGTCTGCTGAGCTCTATATTCTCAACAGAATAGGAAGCTTTGTGCACACTGAAATTGTGGCGAAAGAAACCCTAGACCTCTAGCAAAAATCAGTGTCTGGTAAGGCCCTTGCTCAGTGCTTTGTTTGGGTGAGGATTACAAGGTTTATTTTCAATTCTTATGTTTGGAGTGTAACCACTGAAGAATATTTTGTTGGAGATGTTCCAGTGCCTTAAGTGAGTTTCTTGTCAACTGGCAACACTCTTAAGAATGGACTGCAGAAGACTCAGAAGAAGAGGGGCCCTCAGCCCTGGGTGTCCTTCTCTTCAGGGAGGCCTCTGAGCAGGGCTCAGCAATGGCACCAGAGGAACGGGCAGGGACTTGAGCCCAGGAGGTTCCACCTGGACAGGAGGCAGAACTTCTTCCCTGGGCAGTGCCTGAGCACTGAACAGATTGTCCACAGAATGTGTGGAGTCTCCTCACTGGGGATATTCCAGAATCAGCTGGATACAATCCTGTGCCTTGAGAAATTCACGGCACACTGCTACAACAAACAAATGGCTCACCATGTGGCCTCAAAAACCAGGATTTCCCAACACTGGCAGGATGAGAACACCTGAAGCAAATGTCCAAAGTGTGCCTAAAGTTTTCTACACGTGCTTTTTTTTTCTATAGGACACCCTGCACAGAGCAAAGCTTTATCTATACCCATTACAGACTTGACTTATATTTCAGGCTGCCATTTCAGAGGTTCTAGAAAAGTTTCCCATAGCTAACTTAAGTGCAAAAGATCAATCTGTATCTACTAGTTAGGTATTTATAAAGACTCTAATTAACATTCAAATTTACATTCATCATTATTTCCTCTTGTTAAGCTACAATAGCAGCCCTGAAGGACAAAATAGTGACAAAAGGGAACAAAGCATTTCCAGCTGGCACTGATTTCTTATCCAGCTTCCTCTGTAGGATTTTATATGTATCTTTCTGTAGATTTGGAACTGGCCAGGAGTAGAAAAGAGAGCTGCTCTGACTGGCCAAGTGGTGCAGTTCAGAACTACAGTTTTCATGCAACTTTATTATGAAACTATTTATGAGAATGCTGAACTCATATACATAACTGTAACCTAAAAGCCTTAGGAGATTTTCCAGCCTTCAAGAAATGCTAACATCTTAAGGAATACCATGGACACAAACTCAGTACTTGAGTTTAAAAGCATATCTGAGGAAGAATGGTGTGGAGACTATTTATATTGAATATTGCAAGCAAAAGTTTTCCGTTTTTACATTCTTAAATGTTCATGGGTTTGGGCTATGAAATATGAGTCTTTTGCAGTTGTGATGTACATAATAAAGCTTTGGATGCTGCAAAGCTGCCAGTGTTCTTGGGGAGATACAGCTAAGAAATGCTTTCTGGAGTTTTTAACAGTAATAACTCTTATTTCAGTCCCTCACTCTGCTCTGGGAAGCAGAGCTATGGCAGTTCCGTTCCTGGAAGGTGCTGAGATGCTCTGCTGCTTGCTAGGTTTTGCTCTGCACTGCTCACAGCCAGTTTGAGAGGCACAAATGAGAGGTCTCACCATACTGTGGCATCTGATTTCAGTAGGTGCAACTCATTCAGGAAGAACAAGTGGAGATGGATCACCATGGAGTTCCACAACGAGTTCCAGTGTGCACAGACATGTCAGGTTATCTCCATTACCAGAGAGATGGAGATGGTTGCCGTGCTGCTGTCCGAAACCTCTCAAACTCCCAGCCCTTGGGAAGAGACCTGTGCCAGGCTGAGAGCCGACACGCAGCTCAACTGGCAAGGAGGGGGCACTACCTGGTACAGCTGTCGGTGGGTCACCACAGGCCCCAGACAGCACCTCAGCAGGAGTCTCGGAGAAGCAGGGAGGGAAGCAAGGCGAAAAGAATGATCCAGAGTCGGAGATGCAGTCCAGAGTAGTTTATTCCTCCAGGGGGATCATCCGAGCAAAGGACCCAGATTGACAGGGACAACAGCTTATATAGGGGGTGGAACCAAGGGGTGGATACATTGCAAGAACCAATAGTAGGGAACTTGAGGGGTGGTATAAGTATGACTGACATTCCGGCTAGCAAATAAATCATAAATGGGGAGGGACCTTGGGCACTAATCCAATCGCCTGATAGGAAAAGGAGAACATTCTGGAAAGGGGGTGGGGCTACCAGACGATGGACAAGGGCTCTGGGAGGGGTCAACAGAACAACTCAGTAAGAGACAATAGCAACAGGGGTGGAGGAATATAATTGACAACCTAGAGGGAAGGGGGTGGGGAGCCAATCGGAGTAGAAGGCGGGAAGACCCAGGCTGAACCATAATTTAACTGGGGGAGAACCCAGGAAATACCAACTAATTTAAACAAATTCAATAACACACCACAACAGATGATCTGAGGGAACCTAGAGAGATGTGACATCGAGCAACAGCTTGATTTCTTTCTCTGCTCAGCATTGTTTGTATGTGCGGTCTTAGACTGAGCATGCTGTCCCAGAAGAGAAATTACTCAGGGTCCAGATTCCACTTTTTTATTAGAACTGATGCTTTTGGAAACAATTTTGGGAATGTTCTGGGCAGAATTCTGTCCTTGTTCCACACACAGAAACAGATTCTGTGCAGAATTTTTTCCTTGTCATGTAAACAGAAGCAGATTTTTCTTTCCCATTTATCTTTCACTTCCATATCTTCCCTTCTGTATCCTCCCTCTGTTTTTTCTCTCTGCCTCAAACAATAGGTGCCTAAAAAATAGGGGTGTGCTTTCTGGATGTACCATTTGAATGGATTTTAAATATATGAATCTGGATAAACCTCTGTTCCTCAGCATCTTGAGTGTCTAATAATCTTGAGCACTGCTTCCAGTTAGGAGTAAATTCTAAGTTAACAAATTTAACATTGGGCAGTGCAAAAGGCTTCTTCCCTTCTCCCCATTGATCACAGCATCATCAAAATGATTATTTGTTTCTTGCCTTAATAAAAACAGTTAAACAGGGGCATCTCACAGCCATAATGAATGGAGGAAAAGTGCATTTAATTCTGTGCTGCTCAGAAAAAACATGGCCACAGCTCAGCAAAAGACTATCCATTTTTTAAAAAAACTCACAGTCTAATTAGAGTGACCAAACCTCCTTTTTCTTACAAATAAAATATGTACAAGCCTCAGTGAGCATAAATTTCAGCAGACTGGCATGAACAAGAAAGTGTTGAGTAATATATATGAACAGATAAAAAGAAATTTGAAGTTTACATCTGTACTTTAACAGATTTCAGTGGGATCACATTAGGCTTAGGGAAAAGAAATTGGAACGACACTATCCTAAAAGCCACGTGTGTGGAATTTTCACTGTAATGGGACATTTTTATGCTCAGAACAAGGGTTCTTGTATTTGCTTATACAGCATGATAATGCCATGGTGGGAGACACACAGATATAAACAATGAGGAAAATAAGTGCTTTTGTCTCTCCTCTTGGGGCATTTGCTTCGTGGCTTAATTGTAGAAAAAAAAATCCAATAGAGAGAAGTCTAAATTTAGTCTACCCTTGGGGAAACCACACAATTTCAATATTTGTTGGCAATATTTCAGTATTGCGCCAAGTAGCAAATTCTTTGGAGGTGGTTTTTTAGCTGCTGAAATCAAAGTCAAATATCCCAGTGAATTTTTGGTAGCAAAGTAAAGGTCCTTTACTTTTGCTGAGAGCCTTGTACTTCTTTAGGTCCCCTAAATACTTCAGAAATCCTTTTGGCTGCTAAAAATAAAAGGGGTTGTGACATTTGTTTACAAATCTGCACCATTAAGGAAGATCTGGATTGACTTCTTGACTCAATGGGGGCAGCAGAATTCCACTAAATGGAAATGTTTTAGTCAGACTTTTAATTTAAAATGATTACACTTTTGTTTTACATCCTAATGCTGCACTAACACTGAATTAAAATTGAGTCTCAATGGTAATGTGCAATATCTGAATCAATACACACAATTAGTGTCATGAAAATGAGTATTAAATTATATAATAGCAGTGGGACTCACCAAAAAGAGGGTATTTTTAAGGGAATAAAGCCTTTGGTGTCCATTAACTCATGCCTGACTAATGCTAAATTATGATCAAATATCTGGAAAATACTTGTGAGATCTTCACTAATGTCCACAAAATGTATTCTAATTAATGCTATTGTGATAAATTCTGAAATAATTCATTATGGCTCAGTACTTTTAATAGATAGTTACCCATTAATTTAATCTCAACAAATTCTGGCATTACCATGCCCCAGTGATTAGCAAAGATGCTCCAGTGGACTGTGTCCAAACTCTTATTTAAAGACTACTAATGACTGCTTTTTCTGTTTGACATATTTCAACTTTGGAGCTTTCTGCCATGACTGAGAACCAATATCCTGCCTCATTTTGTGGCTTCATGGTCAGTGCATGTCCTCTGTCACCTCTGTCCAGGTGATCTCCACAGTGGACAGGCTGATGTGTATGTGATAACAGGAGGAGCACAAGGATGTGATTTCGGTCTGTCCAATCTCATGTTATATAAATATTAAATTCATTTGCTGGACAAGAAAACTGCTTGGATTCAGATTCTGTCAGACACGAGATATATGGATTTTTTTGAGGTTGTTCCCTGCTCTCATGGAGTCTCCTACATGTATTCCACTCTAGGTCATGGCAGGGCCTGGTCACAATGCCTTCAATAACATCAGGAATCTGGTTTGCATTCTCTAAATGTAAAATAATATGTTTTCTATCAAACTATTTCCCTGCAAAATTAATCTCCCAAATAAGCGAAGTGTTCTTTAATATCTGAAACATGAAAGCCATTTATATTTTATCCCAGCAAATTATTACATACATACTCAATCACAGACCAATTTACAAGGTGTAGGAACAATATAAATTTAAATTAAACTCTTGTAACTTCGGGAAAATTGCAGATATCTCTTTCAAGTTCTCCTTTTCCTTTTAGTTGGATATGCTCTCTGAACTAAATTTAATGTAAATGTTACTTATTTCACCCAAAACACATGTCCAGACACGACAAGGTTTTTAGCGCATATGCTTTGCTGGATTAATGCCTTGATTAAATCCAGAGAAGCCTAGTGTGCTTTTCTAAGCAGGACTACATCCATACATGTTTATATGATTTCCTAAATCAAGGTCTTTTTTTGTTTGCATTACTCAAAAACTTGCTCTCCATTTAGCCTTCATATTTATTGACTTTAAAAGGATTTGCCAAAGTAACAAGTACAAACCAGGAGTCAGGGCAGTGTTACACCAAATTTATTTCTATGTAGTCAGTAGACAAATGTACAACAGAAAGTCAATTTACCTGTTTTTAATAGTTTATGGTCACCATTTGTCTATACATTCCTTATGTCACTTACAAATTAAATCAGTAAAATTAAAAAATACTGATTTACTCAGTTTTCCTAGAACTACATGGAAATTGGATGCTACATTTTGATTTTCATGGGAAAAAAACTGCAGTGGGTCAGAGTCATCCCTGTAGTGTGCCAGAGATTATTTTGGCCTCATGATAAATTTGGACATTATAAAATATGCTTCTACTCTGAACACATGCTACATTAAATGGCAGCTTATACCAATCAGTCCCACATTCTGAGCAGAATCAAAATTGCTGACTTCAATGACAAAGTGATTTTTTTACTGCTTTTTTCCCAAAAGTACATGCTTGAGATTGTAACTGAAGAATGTGCTTCTGCATATGGTTGAATTCAAAATATTTAGGTGGCAGTGCAAACTTGCCTTGAGCATATGCTAAAGTGAAGCCCCTCGATAAAAGAGACTTGCCTGCACAGAATAGGGTGTGGTAGCCAGCTTCTGCTCCATCCAATAATTTGTAGTAGATCTTTTTCCTGAAGGAAAATAAAAAGAACCTTCATGGAAGCTACTACTACCACCACTGTTTCTTTGGGGTGGTTTTTTTCTGGTGGTTTTTTTTTGGTTTTTTTTTTTTTTGTTTGGTTGGTTTGGTTGTGGGGGTTTTTTTGGTTGTTGTTTATTTTGTTTTGTTTTGGTGGGTTTTGGGTTTGGTTTTTTTTTTGTTATTTTATAACTGAAACCCTTAATCAGCTTTTCCCTCTCATTCTCCACCGATATTGCAGTGCTTTTTTCTCATTATGTTAACGTTGCTGTTAGAATCCTCTGCACCTAAATTTTCCTCAAATCTTTCAGGGAACCCTAAGTAATGAATCTGTAGTCCAAGCTAGGAATCATGCTTGTCTTTCAAGCAAAGACATCAGAAGGCCCTGATTTCCACAAAGGAAAACCATTTCTGTGTATTTACTTCAATGCTTGCTTGACCTTTCTTGTGCATCCACAGGTACATGTGTGTTCAAGCACTCACATAAAAATCAGGCCCCGATTTTGCTCTCTTGAAGCACCACTGGTTTGCTCATTCTCCTCTGAGTGCTTGGACTAGAGATTCTTTCTACCCCACATAATGGACCTTTAACTACAAACTCAAGGTGCCTTTTGTTCACTCAGCTCTTCACACTTACTTCAGCACATGGTCAAGTCAAGAGAGAAATTGAATTATCCTGTGTTGAAATCCATGTTGCACAAAGTACACTGGTCACAGGTGGCAAGTGAGCGACGTTTCAATCAGCCAAGACAGGTCTGCAGGAACTCCAGCCATCCCTTAGGTTCTCCCCCTCGTGGAATTGGAGGTGCAGGCTGCAAGGAATGCTGTATTCCTGCCAGGCTTTATTTTCACCAGATCAAAACTGCTTAGGCTGTCAAAACATTAACAACTTCAAGGTATCACCTTTATCTCAAGTAATCCTCATGCTGGTTATTAGAGACTGGAAGAGTATCCTGGGGGAGTGTCACTTGATATTTACTTGATTCTCACCTGTGTTCCATGGAGTGTGATATTTATGCTTCCATGGGCCAGGATGCTGAGCTTGGTGGACTTTCACCCTGAACTTCTCTTCTTGCACCCAAGCTGAATCTACAACCAACCTATCCTTATTCAAGACATAGAATTATGAATAAACAGCACAATAATTAATGTAATCTGCTATTTATTTCTTTGCTATTATTAAATAAGCAAATCACTCAAAATCTGCTTGGGCTAGGAACTGAAGCTCCTTGGGGTTGACTGTCCTTTGGAGCTGTCAATTCCAGCTGGAAGAGGAGAGGCAGCAACTTGGGCAGAATTAGTCCTACTGAGTATCAGCTCTCAGAAAATTGGATGTCTAGCTCAAGCTGCTCACATGGGGCTCTGTCTCAAGTGCCTCGAGGGAGTGATTCATCTCTCTCATCTGAAAGATTAAACTAAGTGAGGACAGCTAAATGTGGGGGAAATCAGTCTTGTTTTCAGTTTCACCCTCTCTTGTCTTTCCTATCCTCTTAAGTTTTTTCACCCCACTAATTATATTCTAAACAACTGGACAATGATGTATAGCAAGCTTAATAAAGCTTATCAAATTAAAAGAAAAAAAGAATTCTTAAAACCATCTGAGGCTGCCAAGGAATAACAAAAAGATGTTTCACATATTTTCTTCCCAGAGTCTGAAGGACACAGAGAGTCAATGGAGATATTTTTGTTCCTATAAAAAAAGAAAAAAACCCCAACCAATAATATTAATTTCAAGGGGTTTGTTACTGGTACAAATACCAATATTACTGATGGGATGTGCCTCAGCTTGCCTGGCCCTGCGTCTGAACCAAACAGAGGCAACTGAGGCATTTTATCTCAGAGACACTATTGGCTAGCTGGATGTTGTGGCAGGGCAAGTGAGGACAAGTCCAGGCATGCCAGAGCCCCATGTAGCGGCAGGATGGAGTTTTCCTCTGGCAGAAATCCCCTCTTCAGGTTCTTACTGCCAGGGATGCTTTAAGGCAATGGTGAAGGGAAGAGTGAGTTCTGATAGAGGGCTTTAATCCAGAGATTTTATTCTGGGCTATGTGGCCCCTGAATCTAGCAACAGTTCTAACAGAACTCTTGAACCGCATGGTTGCTGCTCCTTTTAACCCTGGGGAGAGGGGGAGGGAAGGGGTAGGGATCCCACCAACCAGGCACAGGGGCGGGCAGGTCTCAGGTGAAAGGGGCACCTGGATGGGCCAATGGCTCCTGGGGTGGAAGGCATCCTTTGAACTCTGCCAATCACTCAACGCCCTTCTGGAATGCCAGGACTGACAGCACTCAGCAGGGGTCAGGGTGGGAGGAAAGGAGAGGTGACTGACACACCTGGGGAAGGAGTCTTCAGGGAGAAACTCGGGCTGAGGCAAACTATGACATCACACCGCAACAGTTTGTTTTGCTTTTTTTTTTGTCCAGGTTAAGCCAAATCTTTTTTACTTCCTGGAAAGAAAAGTTTCCATTTCCTGTTGCAAACTTATTTCTACAATTACAAAACAAAAACAAGGGTTAAGAATATGAATCACCAAGAGTTTTCAGGAGGAAAATTATCGGAAAGTCCATTTTCTTCTGGTATTCAGAATTTTCTGTGTGCTTTGTTTTCAGTCTAGAGAGAAAAACTATTTTGAATAGTCAAAAAACCAGGGTTCTTCACAACTGTTCTTGCTTTCAGTTTCTTCCAGAGAACTGTGCCTTGTTGTGAGTAAGTAAGAACTGTTTCCAGAGCTGTCCATGAGTAAAGTGTACTCATTTCCTCGAGACAAAAATGGGCTTTTGTGTCTGGGCTATGGCTTCTGGATCAGATTTAGTTATTTCACAAAAAATGTCCCCTGATGCTGCCAGCAGCACTTGTAAGAGAGGATGCATGTCTGTATGGGATGCTTCTTGAGCCCAGGCCTTTGTCTTCATCTTGTTACAGATATGTCAAAGTTCATAGGTGGATAAAATAATGTTATGCAATTAATGTACTGAATGTAATGTCATTATAAGTCTAGTAATTATAAATATACTAAAATATAGTTCTGTTATGGAAACTTAAATCTGTTGTAAGAATATTAAGGGTTTACAACTGCATATGAAAACCTACTGAAGGAAACATGTCCAGGCTAGTTACCAAAGCTAAAGAACAGAGTTTACATAGTAGCTCTCAGGGGTTGGGAAACCCCTGTTGTCCTCTTTTATGTTGTCTTACACATAAAAGAGGAAAGCAGCACAGGAACTGGGGAATCTTAACTAAGTCAGGAATAAGCTATCAGCGGCACACCTGGCCAAAGATAGCTAAAGAGATAGCATGTTTTATGATAATTCACTTAGTCTATAGTCTGTTTCTGGGAAATCCGCTAACATGTAGAGGACTGTCGGTAAAGGACTGTTTAGCTTGTATATCTTCCCGGACGCAGGTTTGTGTATTGTAAACGCAATCCTTAAGGACTCGTCTAGCAGAAGACAAGAAACCTATGAATTATTCCCAAGATGTCGGGAACTGGACTGTCTTCCATCTGATAGTGTTATCCCTGCATCTTATAGTGTTATCCCTGGACCGGAGAAGCTTTGGAAACTCACTTGATTATGAAAAGGACAAAGGACATCCTCTCCTCCAGTGAGAAAAAGAGTATAAAAACTGGACTCGGACATGGCCATGGTGTGCCACTACCTCTCTGACATGACAGGGGCTCTGAGCTGTGTATGTGTGTCACCCAGAGCCAAAGTCCCGGGCTTGACTCTGTCCATTTCACTTCGTGGCTGGCCTAAATTGTGAATTCGAACACGAAATAAATTTTATACTTCATTATTTTATAGTAATTCGACTCTTGCAAATAATTGATCTGGCTTAATTGGCAATTACATTTATAACAATCTCTATCATAATTTCATTTACCTGTCAATGGGGATGATACTTACATCGACCTCACAGAGGTGTTGCAAAGTTCACTTCATTAAAATTTGCCAAATATCAGGTCCTTGGAAGCAAGATGGGATGGAATTATAAAGAAATTATTTTTAGTATTCAGATATTAGTCTTTTAACCTGCCGGAACAGATGCTCTTTGTCTTTCTCTGTGCCCTCCAGGCTGCTGAACTCTGGTGAATCACGAGCAGAAATTAGCTGCAGACTTTGCCTGCAGACAAGGTAAGGATTGCATCAGACCCTATGGAAATAAAAATATGTTCTCAAAGACCTGTTGGAGTCCTTTTGAATGTGAAGATTGTGTTGGACAACTTCATAGATTATTCTACAGCTCTCACACCCAAAATTGTTCTGTTGGAAAGGCTTTCTCTAGGAAATGACAGCTGTTCAGGCCACTAAAATTTAGATTTGTCTTCTGAAATCTGCTGGTTTTCCATCATTTTCTCCCTGTTTGGAATTAGTAGTTGTCAAAATTGCAGTTTTCAAATGAAAAAAGTCAAACTATAGGAATACCATTAAAAAGCAGTTAGGACCAACAGTGAAACAAGATTTAAGAGTCCTAAATAAATAAAAAGCAGCCATGGCCTGGAAACTGAAAACTAAGGCCAAAAAGGAGAGAGTGCTAAGGCTTAGAATATCTGGAATGGAAAAATGCATAAAGAGTAAATAAGGGAAGATGATTTATTTAAGCTTCAGGCTTTCTTTTTCTTAATTATGTTTTAAGAATGCTTCATTTTAATTATCAGCATAAATGGTTCAGTGACTCAGTTTTACAGACCTCAACAGCTACAGCTCAAAAACGTGTAAAATCTGTTCCTCCCACTACCTTTCCCTCTGATACTTGACCACTGCTGCTGCTATGTTTCAATTGGGACTATGTGACCAAAAATGGGAATGCTAGGGAGAAAAATGCCTGCAAACACTCATATTCCCTTTGCTTCACCATGAAAAATGCCACACCACCTGTGTGGCATTGGCCTCACAGCAGAGAATAGCTCTGCAGGGAAATCCTGTGAGCCTCATTTCTTCAAGCTGTCCAAGCTTCCAGCTTTGGGAGAACTTGCCCAAGAAAGAGCTTGCCAGGATGATGGGATCTGAAATAACAGCAGTGTGGCCTTGTCCATTTTTCACACTCTTTGCCTGAGCATGCACTGGCCTCAATCAGTGGTTTGGACTGACAGAAAGTAGGTTTAGATTAGATAGTAGAAAAGAATTCTTTCTTGTGAGGGTGGTGAGGCACTGGCACGGGTTTCTGGCAGACTGGAATGGTAATGGATAATGACTCAAAACAATCTGCCACTGCGGAGGTGCTTAACTGTTATTTTTATGCTTTTATATTGCTATGTTACTATAGATACTCATAACCAAAATATCTACAAACCTGCTTCCCATTGCAAACAAACTAGTCAAAAATAAATCTTGAAAAAAATATATACATTTATAAACATGGTCATTTGTGTTGTTTCATTTAACCCGTCCCAAGATATTTATTAACAAGAACCTGGGATACCTTTGCCTTCAGGGGCAGCTCATAACACTTGCCCAGAGCAGCTGTGGCTGCCCCATCCCTGGAAGTGTTCAAGGCCAGGTTGGATGGGGCTCTGAGCAAGGATAAGGGAAGGTGTTCCTGCCCATGGCAGGAGTTGGGAATGAAATGGACTTTAGGGTCCCTTGCAAAGGCAGAGGCAAATCATTCTATAATTCCATGATCTAGACATGGGGTGATCTGATCCAGCCCATCACAGTTGCACAGCCTCAGAAGTGGGAGCACTGTGCAAGGGATGAGTGAACCCCAAAGCTGGGACATGGCTGTCACACTGCCAGAGTTACTTCATAGTGCCTCTGTCTGGTGTCTCTGCACCAGACAGACCCAGCAGCCTGCTCAGAGCTGACTTCACCGAATCACAGAATGGTTTAGGATGGAAAAGACCTCCCAGATAATCAAGTCCATCCTTTTACTCAACATCTCTTTATCAAATCTCCAGGGATGGGGACTCCACCACCTCCCTGGGCAGCCTGTTCTAGTGCTTAACAACCCTTTCCATGACAAAATTCTTCCTGATGTCCAACCTGAACCTCTCCTGGTGCAGCTTGAGGCTGTTTACTCTTGTCCTGTCCTTTGTTCCCTTCCCCTCCCAGGGAGAAGACTCTGACCCCACTTGGCTGCACCCTCCTGTCAAGGAGTTGTAGAGAGTGAAGACGTCCCCCTTGAGCCTCCTCTTCTGCAGGCTGAGCCCCTCAACTCCCTCAGCTGTTCCTCACAGGATGGACTGTCTTGGTGTATTCAGAGTACAGAGCTTGAAGATGAACAGGGGTCCATGCAAACACCAACCGCTGCAGAGTAACCATGGAAGAGAACCAGCCAGGCATTTCAGGTACAAAGAGATAATGGAGACATGGTTCAGAGGAGTGAATCATCTCATTCGTGCTGCTAAAATGCTGCTGATAAAATGTGATGACAGTCTCTGCGTTGATAATATGTGCACTATCTCTGTGATCAGCACAATGTTTATTTTAGACAATGGTGTTTATTCCTTCCATTGCCTGTCCTCGTCATTCAAGGCTGAACAAAGATCTTTTGTGTAGCTCTACAAAGGGCTAAGCATTCTTGCAGCAGTGGACTTAGTCACATGCTTAACTTTAAGTATGTCAACAGCCCCGCTGAAATTGGCAAGACTAATTATGTCCTCAGAGTTAAGCACAGGCTTAAGTGCACTTTTGGACCACAGCCAGAGTACTCAGCACCTTTGCAAGGCTGATCTGCCAGTGAGTAAATTTCGTTTTGGAAGAATTTATATTCAAAGAAAGCAAAATGACCAAAAAAATTTAAAAAACCAAACCAAAACAAACAAACAAAAAACTAACCAAACAAACAACAACAAAAAAACCCTAAGTCTTGCATCTTTCTGGAAGTATTGTTAAATTGGATCCAGGCCAAAATTTTACCATTCCCACCAGCACATGCAGCTGTTCTCTGAGAAAAGAGTGTAATTCCAACCCCTGGATAAAAGTGTACATTTCAGTGCATTTGTCACAAGGAGAAGTTTGCCACGTTTCACAGTTCAAGCAACTTTTCCTGGTTGGTGGTAGTTTCCTTGTCTCCAGTGAAAACTGCCTCTATTTCCTATGGAATGTCTACAGGCAGAACAGGAAACAGTTTCATTTTATTGCAACCCCAGAGTGTATTTCCCATTTCATCAAGCCCATGAAGAATGTCTTCCAACCCCCCAGGCTGAGCTGTGGCTTGGAGAACCCCGGGGGAGAGTTTTCAGGTATTGAAGCAGCTTTAGTGAGACCTCAAGCATCTGAAAACAGCACCTTGAGACTCAGGAGAAGGGTGAGGTGAGAGGAAGTGTCACTGCTGCACCTTCATCTCATTCAAGACCATTGCCACCATTGACTCGAACCTGAGTAGAAGTCACTCTCTGCCCTCAGTAATCCACACAGTAATCCACACAGTGAAAGACACCACTGTGCAGCTTTGATTCCTCACTTCTCATCTTGCCATCTCCTCCACAATGAATCCAACCTACAATTACTGCTCAGCTGTATTTGATTTTTTTCACCTGCATACTCATTTTCCCCACTGGACACCCCAAATTTTCACCAGATTTCTTAAATTCTTAGCTTCTCTCCTACTACTTAATGCTGCCAGTACCTGTTCCCTTCCACCTCTGGAAGGGAATGCATCCCAGCAAACAATTTCTCATGGATGAAATAAAAGAGGCAAGGAAATGGAAGGGGGGAGGGAAGCAGGAAAGAGATAAGTCCCTGAGCTTTGAGCTTTGAGCTGTGCAGCTACCAGACTTTTCTAGCAATGCCCTCCCAACTTGCCAGAATCTGTCTAGCCTTCCTATTATCACTTCCACTTTGAATTTCTGCTGGAATGTACTTGTCTGTTGATTTCCTGTTTGCTATTTGGTGAGGTTCATAAGGAGCAGCTCCAGTACCTACCTCCTACCTCCTTCATTTCTCCTCCTCCCCTCCACTTTTCAAACCAGTCACCAAAGTACAGCTGCTCTGGCTTGGAGACTCTACACAGACCTTACAAGCAATGTTTGTTAAACAGATCTTCAGTTGGCTGTAAGCTCCCCACATTTAGCTGTGGAAACGCTCAACTTGGAAGCTGACCTTTCAGTTCAGTCACCTATCAACTGGACTCATTTTTAAACCCCAGTCTTTACCTAAACTATTTGCACTGAAGGAGGGTTTTGCTTCCTTCATCCAGCTTTGCTAAACCACACAAGAGTGCATGAGGTGACATTTTCTTCTTTTTAAGAGGCCAAAAGATGATTTTGTTACAGTATGTATAGTTTTGCTTTTAATTGTTGGTGTTTTCAGGTTTAAGTGACTTCAGAATTGACCCCTACCCATCATCTATCCACATCATTCCATTAGGCCCATCACAGTGGTACAGGAGAAATGAGGTCACTTTCTTGGAAGGATAGTAACTGCTGATTTATTTAATAGAAAACCAGAATCCTCTGTAAGCACAGCAAGCTGCGGAATGGAGAGGTATGGTGTGAGTTCCTCCTTCTGCATGTTGAATATTCCCATAATCCTAGAATGGGCCATGCTGGAAGGGATCACAGTGGGGCAGCTGGTCCAACCTCCCTGCTCCAGCATGGTCATCCCAGAGCAAGGGCACAGGATTGTGTCCAGAGGGGTCTGGAATATCCCCAGTGAGGAGACTCCACACTCTCTTTGGACAATCTGTTCAGTGCTCAGTCACTGCCCAGGGAAGAAGTTCTGCCTCCTGTCCAGGTTGAACCTCCTGGGATCAGTTTCTGCCTGTTACTCTGGTGCCTCTGCTCAGCAGCACCAGCCTGGCTCCATCCTCTTGGTGATGTCTTAAGTTTTAGCTTTCATATTCTCCAGATCCTGTACTGCATTAGTGTGTAACTCTGAACATATAAAGTGTTGGCAAGTTATCTTCACAGCTGAATTAGACAAAACAATCCTTTCCAGCCTGAGAACCAAGGACACTGTTGCAGCTTCAGGCCCATAAATTACAAACAACAGTGAATTGAGGAGAGCAGTGTGGGAGGATGGGACTTCATAAACTGAAGCTGCAATTGGACAATTAATCCCAATATATAAATAGACCAAAACTTATAAAAATGTGAAAACTCGTGACCTGGAGTCCATCTTGGGTGGAGACACGGCCGGACTCTTGTACTGCCCAAGGTGTATCTTGGAAGGCCTTCTAATAAATAACTACTTTATTCCTTTAGCACTCTCTAGCCTCTGTTCTAGGTAGCCTCTCAAGGCATCATTTCCACCTTCCCTTCTTCATTTCAAATGTCAGTGACTGATGGGTTTTTTCCCCCAGAAAATCTCTTGCTCATTCATTGCTTGTATGCGACGAGACTTACAGGAAAATCCCAGGCTCCTGCTTGTATGACTGCATTCAAGATTTCGCTGTGTTTTACTCTGTTGCTGTGTCCAAGCACAGGTCCTCTTCAGTCCTACGGAATCCTTTAAACATGGAGCACAGATTCAAGCAGTTTGAAAAAAGCAAGACTTCAGCAGTGTAAAATGTTACTGAATGTTGAGAGCAAAAGGCAAAAGAAAGTCAGGTAGCAAAGGCAATCCTGCTGTAAGACAGCAGTTTTGAGGTATTTACTTTCACAAATGCTGGTTAGCAAACATTTTATTTTGTCATTAAAAAATAAACGCTGAAAATACTACTAGAGGCTACAAGCTATTTAAGTTGCACAGACTTCCTAGACACTCTTAACACTGCTAATGCTGTTTCCTACAAATTCTGAGATATTGATGGTTCTTCTATCCTGTTCAGCAGAAGTAATAATAACATAACACTGCCAATTTTTAGTAATCTGCAAGAACAGCAGAAGCAATCTGCAAATTTTTAAAGGAACGGGCATCTGAAATCATGCTTTGTTGCAATGACTATTTCTTTCTAAGATTCTCCATGCTCACTTTCTCTGGGACCTCACGCTAAGCCAGGTAAAACTGTTGTAGTTCCTGAGGAGCAGATCCACATGGCATATGAATATTATGAGATATCTGAGGCATTCAAAGCTTTTTTTTTTTTTTGTTTTTATTTTAAAAGGGAATAATCAAGAGAAATGTCTATTTACAATGTTCTATTCAAGAGAAATGTCTATTATAATGTTCACTGGAGGAATTTGAGACAGTTCTGAGGAAGTAGCACTTAATAACAGTAGAACATTTTTGCAGTCACTGTGCCATGAACTCTTTTTTTTGCTGAGAAATTGCACAGTTTGGAAAACTATCAATGCAGTGAGAGACAATTTATCTTTTTGTATTCAGAAAATAGCACTTTTTGGTATGACAGAACTGCTGTAAGACAGGCATCTTCTTAAAGCAGAGGGGATCTTTTAACAGTTATAATGAGGAAAATCAATCTAATTCATTATGAAAGAGCAACAGAAATGGAGTCAAATATTTTAAGACTCTAAAGCAGAGTATATTCCATCAGTCCCTGCCTGTTCCTCTGGTGCTCAGGAGCAGAGCCTGGGCCCTGCTCAGAACCCTCCCTGCAGACAGGGACACCCAGGGCTGAGGGCCCCTCTCAGCTGGGGCTCCTCTTGAGGTTGGACAGCCCCAGCTCCCTCAGCCTTTCCCTGTCAGAGATGCTCCAGGCCCTAAATCATCTCTGCAGCCTCTGCTGACCCTGCTCCAGGAGCTCCATGACTCTGCTGTCCTGAGGAGCCCAGGACTGGACACAGCACTGCAGATGTGTCTCACAGGGCTGGGCAGAGGGGAAGGATCACTCCCTGACCTGCTGGCACTGCTCTTCCCAATACAGCCCAGGATTCCTGATGATTTCATGTGCTACTCACCCCTGTGAAAGGATCACTGGAGCCTGAAAATGCAATCACAGGGATGCCTGGTGCCTCTGGGCAGGAAGCAACCCTTCCCTGAGAGCTTTTAAAAACTCCCTCTGTGAGAGTGCCTTCATCAGCGTCTCTAACTGATAAGTGAAAGGCCACCCCAGGCTCTGCTGCAGGATCTTGCTTAAATGCTCTAGGGCACACAATGAAATTGCATTTGGGCTTTCCACATCTGAGGGGAAGATCTGAAACACTAAAGTACTGAACTGAATGAATAAGCATCAAAATAAGTTTTGTTATATAATGCTATAGCTACACTTCTGCACTACAAGGATTGCAACTCTTCCCTCTCACTGTTCTGTCACCTTTCAAAACTTTCTTCAGTACACATGCAAATGATCCTAGGAACTGGAAAAATGCTAGTGGGGTAAATGGATTGGGACTGTCCAAATCAGATCCAAGTGCTATTTCTTTTCCTGATTTAGAAGATGAGTCACCTTTTTCACTGGATGACCAAGCTGAGCTGTAAATCCCTGGCCCGTGTTAGAGAAGTCTGACTTGAGGCCAACCTTTTTTGTCATCAAAATGAAGGCTCAGCCAACACAGAGAAAAGTAACCTTTGAAAGTATTTAGCATCTGGTGAGCAAATTGATCATAACAATCAGTTCTATGAATACAATATATTAGAAAGCTTGGTAAAGATAACCTCTTCCTAATGATAGGCTGTGAAACATCACCACTTTGTGGTTGTAAATAAGTGTGAAGATTGACCAAGAGTCTGAAGGAATATGCTATCTGCAGAAAGCATGTTAAGTGTCTATTTCTCCTATTTTTTTTCTTCACTTTTGCTATGAGTGGTAAATCAGATCTAGTTTATCCTTGTCTTTGGCTCTTGTATCTTTTTCCCAAGTTTTCACTGTGTCTGTGAGCATCTACAAAATTCCTCAGAGAAAATTAGGAGTGACTTGCAATAAACATATAATAGAATTCATATAAATGTGTATATACACATAATTATAAATATTTATAATTATGAATCTTTCTTTCCTATTTCCTGAGGAAGACCAGGCCATTTGTAGGCACTGCAGTCATGAAGGAGTGAGAATTGTGCAAGCCAAGGGCAGCTCAGGTTCTGTAATTTATTCATGCAGCAAGGCTGTCATTAGCCACTGTAAAAATATTTCATTTCAAGAGTTGTTATTATTGTGTCAGGAAAACTTCGGGATGGGGAAACTATGATGGTTTTGCATTCAGCTGCTGAAAGGAATTTAGCCTGGTATTGGCCAAGGAACTAAAAATTAGTATCTGGGGAAATTAATTGGATAAGATTAATAATCTGTCAGGCAACAGAAGAAATCTATTTCCCATTGATTTTGGGACATGTATAAATGGAGGTTTGCTATTCTAAGTAATGCTGAACAATAACCATTTGAATTATTCACTGTGTTGATTCCCAGATTGATATATAATACTGCCAGGCTGGTGAACTGGCAGAATCTCATGCCACAATGCTATAATTCAAAAAAAAAAAATTCCAGAAAGTGGAAGAAGACTCAAGATAAAGCTAGAATCCCAGGTGTATAAAACAAGGAAAAAAATGGTACAACATGTGAGCTTCAAAGAGATTTTCTGTAACTCAAGGAAAGCAATTCAAAGAAAAAAGAATTGTATTGGGTCTTTTTAAGAAAAAACCCCAAAACTAAAGCAGAAAAAAACAAAGCAACCTTTACATTCTAATTAAAACCTGGGCAGTTTGGTTGTGTAGATAGAGCGATCAAGATCACAGGCACAGGCACTTCATTCAAGAAAGAGATGACTGAAGACTTAAAGGCAAAGTCATAGAAATGAGAAGTGAAGTGCAAGCTAGGGAAAGACCAAAAGGAAGGAATACCTTCCAAATGCCTTCCAAGGCATTTTCAACACAGATGAAATGCCTGGCACTATTTTCCAAACCTCATAAACTGGGGGAATTTCCCAATGCACTGACAGAGAGCAGATCTTTCAGCAGGTGGGGCCTTATCTTATCGATTTAAGCTACATTGTTGTATATTGATTTGCTGACTCTAATCAGGATGTTCTTCTAAGCAATTAGATCTTGTCTGAAAATGTGGGAGTTGCTGCTTGCCTCTACTAATCCTGAGATTTCAATCAATACTCACAAGATTCAACCATTACCAGCCAGACGTGGTGTGACTGTCTATTGGAATGGAATCTCCATTCCAATGGATTCCATTGTGTGGGATGCGGGGTAAGGCATCCCCGCTCCCACACAAACTCATGTCTTCCACCAGAGCCTTGTGCCTTGAATCATGCTCTGGAGGATCCTGACCTCCTCCCCTGTCTCCAAAGGCAATCTGCACTGACTAGTGTCTGATTCCAGAGCTCACTTAGCTGTTAGTCAGGTCTCTCCTTTCTTCCCCCTAATCAGACTGCTTGGAACAAGTCCACATGAACAGTGAGAAGGAGGAAACTTTTGTTCCCTTGGCTTCTGCAGCATGGTGGGAATATTACAATTTACATCTCCAAGGCACCAGCTGAACATCAGTACCTTCCCTGGCCAGAGGAAAGGGAGGGAGACACTGTGACTCAGGCACTCAGTTGAGTCACTTTCCTGGCAGCAGCTATTTGGGTGGTGCCACTGTCACCACCCCCCTCCGTCAGAGGTGTGTCTGTACTCACTCCCTGCTTGCAGGAGACTCTTCTCATCAGGGACTGAGGTACCTGTCCTGGTTCACCTGATTTTAAAATTAGGATGACATTCTCCAAGCCATGGAATAAATGTGAAAGCATTCCTTTGAAAGAAAAAAGAAACCATACCCACCAAAACCTTCTAAAATACCCAAGTCACCCTTTGAGTCTGGGAAGATTTTAGACATTAAAATAAACTTTTCTGCATGCCAAATGTTCCCCTTTCAAATTGTAAACAGGAATTTAATTGAAATTGTTAAAAAATCCAAGAACAATGCAGAACTGGAGTTTTCCCAAACTATCCTTCCTCTTTCTCACATCAGAAGCAGAGAGTGACAGTGGTATTTCTAGACACCAAAATAAAGACCAAGCAGGTGGTCCTGTCCTACAGTATTTAATCATTATCTCAAGCTTCCAGGGAGAGCATCTTAATCACCCTCACACCTCCACAGATAAATCAGTTCTCATAGTAATTACAGGCAAGAATTCTTACCAGCACTCATAGGGACATTATTTTATTTTCAGGCTGAGGAAAGTTAAAAGCCCTGTAAAAGCTATAAGCCAGGCATGAAGGGCAAATCTGGGGAGGACTAGGATGTGGATCAGACCCATTAAGGTGTGAATTATATGTAATGCAAGATATTCCCATCTGCCAGTGCTCTTGAGGCATTCAGACCCCTACAGAGTTCTTTACTTACTGCTTCTCTAGAGCCAAAGCAGCCCTTAGGCCCAGGAGTGAATCTGGTCTTTGTATCAAGATCAGATGAATGGCAGCAGTAACAATTATTTGAAGATCAGCTGCAGCTCAAAAGTACGTGCGTGGTTCTGGTGGAGTTTGAGGTGCTCCTGTAGGAAATGGATTTATTTCTGCCCTCGAAGTTCCCTGTGTGCTTTCTAAGAGCTGAACAGAAAAGGGAAAACACTTTCACAAGCACTTCTACGTCAGTAATTTTCTCTGTTTTCACTGAAAACTTCTTTTAGGAATTGAACAATTTTAGTCAGCCATTACCACATTAACGCTTTATGACAGTAAAGTTTTCATTCTCTCACAAATTGAAACAGTCCTGAACAAAGATAATCAAGAGGAAGTAAATTCAAAATATGAATTCTGCTAAGATAACAAAGGTCATGTGTAATGTGTAAAAAAAATACCGTGTTCAACTGAAATATTTTTCTTCATCAACTTACTTTTTTCATTGCCTGTGTTGCTGCTGGCATGGGATGAGAAAGAAAGTGGAAAATAAGTTTAGGTGTCTTGTGGCATGACTGTCTTCAGAGTCTTTATGCTTGGCTTTTCTATACATTGCAACTGCATTTAGAGCTAGGCCATCCCTGAAATGTGTATTTATGTAGCTGTTCCTTTTCTCTTTCTTTATTTTTCTTTTGGACCAATTTAAGTTCCCATACAAAGAATGTGAAAAGAAGCATCAGCAGAATGGGTCCATGTTTGTGCCATTTGGACGCAATCACCTGACAATGATTTTTATGCACTTGAGGGATGATGTGTAATGTTTATCCTGCTAAGGACTACAGCCTGTGAGACACTTAGGAAGTCTTGCTGGGGCATGGGAGTTGCTCAGGAGCGCCAGAGCTGACTCCAGGCACCCTGCCTGGTGTCCCTGTCATCAGCAGGGCTGGGAGGGGAGGTTCACTCCATCCTGAGAGCCATCTCCCCATGGCAGGGTCAAACTGGGTTGTACCCATGGCACTTGTCTTGGCAGGGGGGTTTTGCAGCACAGCCAAATCATTCCAGCTCTGGATTCCCACCAGGCACAGGTGATTTAGGGATTTCTACAGGGCACTCAGCAGGAGGGGAGATAAACTCTTTTTGATTGTCACCAGGAACATCAATTTAGTCCGGATAAGGATCAGGCTTGGAACAACCACATGGAAAGCAGGACCCTTGTCAAGGAACTGGTGAGTCAAAATTCCAGACAAACCATATAGGGGGGATCTGGGCAGGCCTAGGAAGTCTGTATCAGATCATATTTGTATCCCTCTGAGTTCAGTGTTCTATTTCTGACTGCAGGCAGTGCCAGTTATTTCAAAAGAAATTCAGCTGTAGACTATTGCAGTTTATCCCCAGGGAAAGCCTGGTTTTATATTTATGGCCTATGTCTTGAACAGAAGATTTATATCAATTTGGAGAAAAGGTTGATAAACATTTAGTTTTTTGGACAAGACACTCTCCAGCCCTTGGGGAGAAGCATTTTGACAAACCCTGGAAGGGGTGATAGGGGCCTCAGACACATTTTTAAGACTCAAGCCTCGAGGGTGTGGGAGGATCTCATGAAAGAGCAAAGTCACTTTAGGCTTTGCAGGCTTAGGCTATAAATTTCCAGGGAGATCCAAAATTCGTGTCCATGCCATGTGAAAGAAAAGTGCCTCTTTCAGACAGCACTTACCCCACCTGAAACTGAGGACTGAAAACCCCCCTCAGTCCCCACTGTGTGGTGCTCTGCACTTCCCAGGGAAAACCCAGCAGCTTTTAGGAAGTTTAGATCACCATTCCTCTCTCCCCTGCCAAACACCAGATGGCCCTGTAAAGTGGACATCTGGGGTTTGCAGCGCAGAGAGGAATGGTGATCAGCAAACCCATCCAACCCACAGCTAGATGAACAACTCAGATGAATCTCCAAAGCTGTTTCTTCCTTCAGAAGCACTGGGCTGACTCAAGATTTACTGGGCTGTCAGGACAAAACAAGGCATTCAGGAGACCTCCTGATCCCATCCTCAATCTCATTAACTTCCTGCCTCACCCAGTGTCCCCATGGCCTCATGTTAATGAAGGGCTGTAATTGGTAAATGAAATTGATTACACAACTCTTTGAATGAGGCAAATTGTCCATCTCTGGAGAAAGGGTATCATTTTCTGCTGTGCATAAATCAAACAAGGGTCTCTTAAAAGCCCTGGGTAAGTAGAGAGCATTTCAAATAGGCTACAAAGTGCTGTACAAAGCATTGGCAGAAGGAAGGGCAGGGATAAAAATCACCTTAGTGGCTCTTTCCTATCCCCAGTTTCTGTGGTTCTATGAATTTTAATTCTGAGCTGTACAATTTAATTACCACTTGCAAAAAGCTGCAGAAAATGGAGCCATTTTCTACCATGGGCAGATCTGTCCTGTCATCTGTCAGCTGTGAGGGTGCTGAATTGTTCCTACAGAAATGTGGACATAAAATTGATCTATGTCTGCCTGAAGGACTGCATATTTGGGCATCACAACTCAAAAAAGCTGCCAGAGGTTGTCCTAAAAGCCCCAAACCCCTCTTCAATAAAACAATCTGAACTCTGCCATGTTGCAGGAGTACTCAATATCTTGTCATTTAATCATGTTATTATTTTCATATATCTGGTTTTGAATTGCTGCAGAGTAAAGGAATCAATTCCTTTAGAGTCTTACTCCTTTTCTAGTAGCCATTTTACTAATGCAGAGCTTGGCCTTTTTCATCTAAGAGGAGAAATATATTTCTAGGCTATTCTGGGAAACAAGGAATAATTCCCCTTTTTTGTGAGATGCCCTTGACACATTAATATCACCCTTTCAACTCTCTGTAATCCTTAAAGGAGTCCCCCAAGCCTGGTGTCAGTTTTGCTCTGAATATTCTTCATATTATACAGGTGCTCCTGAAGCTGTAATGACAGCACAGAGACAAAAAGATCTCAGTGTGTGGCCATATAAATATAAATTATGAGCCTGTGTATTTATAGTATCATAGAACCATAGAATGGACTGAGTTGGAAGGGGCCATAGGAATCATCTCTTTCCAGCCCCTCTGCAGAGACACTTTCCACTAAACTGGGAGGCTCATTCCTAGGTCAGAAAACCTGTGGGACAGGTGTCATAAATTAACATTTCTTGTTCATAAATATGCACCCTACTCTCAGGCTAAGCCTGACCAGTTTAATCTCCCAAATTCTGTTATTGCAAGAATTAAGAAACGGGTGGCACATTCTGGGGAGTTTGCCTGTGCTGGTTTTAAGGGAGCTGAGTGCTCTGGGAGGAGTAGTGATGGATGTTCCTTTATTCACTTAACTGAAAGCCTCTCACTTGTGCCAGCTTTAAATTAGGTTTTACAGACCAGATGATAACCCCAATTATTACCTTATTTTTTCCAAGTGGAGATGTTGTTCTTCAGTGATTAACCTGTGCTCAGCAACAGTTTCTTGAACTGTGCTTTTTTTTTGACCATTTTCCCTCTTGTCTGCTTTGAATTATTTATGTAGACTTTGATGTGTTATAAACCCTAAAATGATCCTAGACATCAAGTCTCTTCTCAGGGCAGACCTTATCTCACTGTTGATGGCCTGATTTATTTAACTCATGGCAGAAAAAGCAGTATTTTCTGTGATATGCTGAATTATGAATTCTCCCTAAAAACCTGCTGTGATGGACAAATAAACATTTTAGCCATGGGAAGGCAAAAGCAGAAAGGTGTTGAGACTTGCTGAAAGCCACACAGGGTATTACTGTCAGAGGCCAGATTAGGATTTTGCAAGTCACTCATCAGCAACTTCATTTGATTTTGGTATTTGGGAGTTGCAAAGAAACTTGGCAAACTTTACCAGTTCTACAACTACTGGCACTGAGATAGGATCCCAGGAAAAGTTCATGTAGAATAAAGGTTCTGCCACAGCTTCCCTTCCTGTTTGTTTTTTTTTCTTTTTTTTTTCTTTTTTTTTTTTTTTTTTTTTTTTGTGTGTGTGTGTGTGAAGACAAAAAGGATCTGGCAGAAAGGTGCAAAAACTGTGGGTAGATGTTGTAGCAGCCATTCTGTGAGACTGTGAAGTTTTGATGGGTGGTTTACTGACAGATCCCTAAATCCCTTCAAGCAGGGAGGTGGCCCTGCAATATGGGACTGCCACCACCCAGTTGGTTTGTTCTCTTTTTTTGGAGGGGTTCAGAAAATAGATCTCCAGGATCCATCTGAAAAAGGCAAAGCTTTCCAAGTGCCAGTCACTCTTAATATTGTCATATCCAATTTAGCAATACAGTTCCTGTCTCTGATGCCACTTCTGTGTTTGGAACATCCATGCCCTGTGTCCCTTCAGGAGGACTCACTGACCTAGGCTTGCTGGATTGGTTACTCAGATAATTCCCTCGAACAGAAGAGAACCACACAAATGGACTGGGTTTTTTCTAGTTACCGTGTTTTAAGGATTGTGTGCCATGTGAAATAATAAAGATGTACTAAATTATGCAGTCATAGAATCATAGAATGGCCTGAGTTGGAAGAGGACCTAATATAATCTAGATCCAACCCCCTGCCATGGGCAGAGGTACCTTCCACTATCCCAGGGTGCTCCAAGCCCTGTCTTACCTGGCCTGGAACACTTCCAGGGACAAGGCAAATGGAAGATGATACCCACTTACCTTCACACATCTGTACCAGACCATTCCTAGAATCCCTAGAAGAGTTTTAGGAATAGGGTACAAAAAAATAGAGCATAAATTCAAGAGCTCCTCTACTCTCCTTCATAATTCTTGTAACTCTATCTCCTGTGGATTTTGCTCAGTATCTTCAAGAAAAAGACAAAAGTTCGTTTTTTTCCCAGCATTTCCTAACAATTCAATACTTGCAGCTGAAGGACATACGACAATTTTAATGTCTATTGCAATGTCAATTTTTCTCCACAGGCTGCAATAGTTTTTTCCCTAACCCCTTCTCTGGATTTAATTCTCAGTAAGAACAACATCTAAAACAATCTTCCCTACCCCAAGTGGAAGTCATAGATGGACACAGACATATTCCCCCAGCTGCACAATTCCCAACAAAAGTACTGTGTAAATCTAATGGGTCAAAAACATTCCAAGAGTAAGTCTGCTGAAAATGATAGTGTGAATCAATCTGAAATTCAATAAGTGGTGCCCAAACCCTTTCTTGCCATGGGCAAGCAAAACCTGGGATGTGGAACAGCAAGTGCGAAATAAAAGCAGCAATGGGAGTGTCAGAGAAGAAAGTCTAAATGATGAAAATCTAAGCCTGAGCAGATTTTTTCTTTATGGCCCAGGAGGTCTGGTCACATATATTGCACATTTATATTTTAAATGCATATATACAATGCAATTATGCTCTTACTCATAAACATTTGGAGGAATTTTTGCTTCATTTCAAAGGTTTCCAAAGTGCAAACCTGGGAAATATTACAGATACATCAGGCAGATTGGGAGCCACCTTAATTTTCAAAATCATTGCAAGTGCCTTTATGAAAGAGTGACTATTTTTAGCTAGGTTAGGTCAAAAGCCACAAGAGGGATGTCGAAATGGAAGCAAAGTCTACACATTCCAGTGTTCCAATTTTCAATTCCCATTATTTTTTAGCTTGGGCTTCAATCTTCAATGCTGCCATATACATGAGTTGTTCCCTCTGCATGTTTAGAAGTAGAATAATTAACTCTGTAGGTTGGTTGGTAGTAGATAGGTAGATGCGTTGTCACAGAAATCAAGATGTGCATCAGAAAATAGGGAAGAGTAAAACCAGCCCGGGACATATCAGGCTGTAAAACACATAGTTTCCAGTGAATTTAGATCTCTGCCAAGTGTCTGCTTAAATATTTGGTCCTCTAATCTCAGCCAACCTTGGGAATTCTTTGTTATTAGGAAAACTCTCTATCATCCAACTGCCTTGTTCCTTCAGCTCTTTAATTTCACTGCTCCAGCCAAAGTTGATTTTCATTTAAATGTGGTAAACATAACAAGCCCTCTCATGAAATGTTAGAAGTCAACTGCACCCCTCATTTTATTTAGTGTATGTTTCTTTACTTCACTTAAAAGAATCGCAAAACCACAAACTGAAACCCAATATCACCAAGCATTGAAAACAAAAGGGCGCTTATGGGACTGGAGTGCTGGGGGAAAAAAAACCCACCATTTCATTTTGCAAAGCATTTGGAAAAGTTCAGTTGATCTTTTTATGTCATTCTTTGGCACCTGATATTTCAGCCATCCAGCCAGGCTTAATTCTGTTTGGTCCTACCAGCAAATGTGGGGTTTGTTCCTGGTGTTATTTCTCACCTACTGTGTGACATGGGCTAAAGCACATCCTCTATATCCTTGTGGTGTCTAAAGACACCCGGATGTAAAATGGCTGAAGAGAAATATTTAATTTATATTTGTGAATTATGTTTATTCATTATATTTATAGATTATATTTAATTTAACTTGGTTCCAGAAGGTTTAATCATAGTTTTCTACCCAGAGTACCTACATGAATACTCTCTCATGTTTCTCTCTGCTCTCTTCAGTGTTTTATCTACTCTGCCAAAATACAGCACATTTATTTGTTTGAATTTTGTCATGCTAATATTTTTGGTAATAGTTTAAAATTTGATTTCTATCTTTTTTTGTAGTCCCCAGTTCTGGAATGTCTTCTGGAAACATTTCTGTGGGAAGGACTGCAGGACTGTGCTGTTCTCTCACATCATGAGCCTCTAGCAAAAAAAGCTACTGCACAAATCAGTAAAACAAACAAGAGGAAAGGTGTTTTGCTATAATAACTTTTAATTAACATGATTTGCCTTGTTAGATGTTCTTCAGTTTTAATTTGTGATGATTTATATCCATTTCTATACTTTATATATTCAAGATAGGGACATTCATGAGTTTCTACTGTTTTGAACTTTTAACACAATGACGTGTTCATAAAGTTTCATATTTCAAACATTAAAATACCCTCATTAAAAAATACAGGGTTTTATGCTTCTTATGAGAAGTAGATCTTTAAAAACCAGAAACATGTTAATTACCAGTATGCTGCTCTACAATCTGCCCTAATCAGAGGCAATGGGGTTATTAAAAGGAGGAGGATAAATCTGATTTCGGTGCTTTGCTGGGTGAACAGAACCAAGAAGCTTTTTTTCCTTGCAACTGGAAACAAGAAACATGAACATAGATAATGTAATGTGATAAATACAAATAAGAAACATGAACATAGATAACATGATAAATAGCACATTGATTGGGAACCTCATTGTTTGGGAAGCCTGTTATTACAGCAATAAAACCACAAAAGTTGCATCTGTAAATAGGATAAAATACATTTGTGTGTGTGTGTGTAACAATCTTAAATTAAACCTAGAAAGGGCTAATAAATATATTTAACTGTGACAAGAAAATCAGTAATTCACATATATAACATGTTGTATGTGGACTTTGATGTCATGTGTTAATAAACAAAATAGTGTCTCTCTTCCATTATTTGAATCTATGTAAACCAAATATCACTTTAAAAACTTCTGAAAGAGCAAATACCTAATATACCAAATACCAGTCTCCCTTTCATTTTGTGTAAAATTAAGTCTGTGTGTATTTCTGCATGAATTTTTATGTATTAAATGGACTGTTTTGATTATTGTGCCACCTGTGCATTTTCTTCTCTTTTCTTACATTTTGTTCCATTCCCACTCTTTGGAAAAGGAATCACATAGAATGGCAAGACACTGGGTTCTTACCATGTTCTGTTTTGCCCTGGAAAAGCAGGATCTGCCCCATCAAGCAGGATTACAGTACCAGAGGCATTTAAAATTGACTTTAGGAAGGGTGTGTACAGGTATGCTTTTATGAAACTGATTTCAATAGGACAAGTTCATGAGCAGGATTATATTGGATACAAAGCAGGACTTGAATATCCTCATATTTCAGTCTTTCAAAATCCCTACAGATCCTTTCCTACTGCACAGCTCTGATAAAAAACAGCTAAATATGGCTGGAATGTTACAGATGAGTTGTTTTTTAAGGCTGCTTGCTATAGGTTAATTGGGAGAACAGTTTTTCATTTATTCATTTGTATATCTGCAGCAAAGAATTCCAGAGAAGGATATAGATGTAGCAACAAACAGATGAAGCAGTTGGGATTTCTTGGTCTAATGATATTTTGCAAGAAATTTTTATAAAATGGAGGCATTTGTTCCAGATCCTTATCCAAACATTTATTTGTTTCAGCAGTTTCCACAGTAATTGGCCAATGCAAACACTCAGAGTGTTTTAGGGCTGGCATAATGGGTCTGCTCCTAATTTATAAAAATAAATCACAACTTAGATGTCACTTTGCAGTTTCATGTAGTAAACTGATAGACAGCTGGAGAATCGTAACAATAGGGTAGTTTATTTCCTTTTTTTTTTTCCTTCAAGCAGTGGCAATGAAATTTCTTTGTTGACCAAACCCCCAAGACAACATGACAACATCAAAACTGGCCAGCATAAGCCAATATTTTGGGTTGTCATCATTGCCTGTGTGGAAAATGGCTTCTGGTGAGCTGTACATCACAGAAGTCTTCAAATTACATCCACACATGCACAGATGCCATGTGATGAATATCTTTCCAATGTGAAGTTATTCCCTGCTGTTAATGTCCTGAAGCTGTATGAACATCTTCCCCAAAACTGGTACCAGGCAGCAGCTACAGCTGATTGGAAGACAAGAATTTCCGATTTTATTAACATCTTGGGGACATCAACATTTGTTTTGGTGTGTTGGTTTACAAAAAAAACCAAAAAAAAAACCCCAAAAAACCAAAAAACCAGAAAAACCACACTGGAATAAAAATTGCATTGGAACAAAATCTCTGTATCTATGGAGAAATGAGAAATCCCAGCCCCAAAATTGTGATGCACATTTACATATTTGAGGGACAGACAGTACATCTTAGACATTGAAGTACACCAAGGCTATGTTCCTTGCTTTGTCTCCTTTGGCCATCTGGATGACTGCTGTGGCCTCTGGGCTACAAAATGGTAGAATCATAGACTGTGCTGAGTTGGAAGGGACACACAAGGACCATCCAGTTCAACTCCTGGCCCAGCACAGACACCTCAACAATCCCACGCTGTTCCTAAGAGCATTGTCAAAACACTCCTGGAGCTCTGGCAGCCTTGGGGCTGTGACCATTCCTGGGGAGCCTGTTCAGTGCCTGACACCCTCTGGGGGAAGATATCTTTTTGGGGAAGATATCTTTTCCTGATATCCAGTCTGACCCTCCTCTGACTCAGCTCCAGTGGTTCCTTGGGTCCTGTCCCTGGTCACACAGAGCAGAGATCAGGGCCTGCCTCTCCCTTTCCCTCACAAGGGTGTTGAAGAGCACAAATTCCCAGAGCAAGCTAATCCAGACTTTCACTATCTTGCTATTAAAAAGCTGGGGTTTTTTTCCCTAATTCCCATCTTCTCTCTGTTGAGGCAATTCAAATACATCATGTCTTGTTCTGTTCCTAGTGGCTGTTATCATTCCTTTGCACATTCTTCCCTTCCCTAGACTAAACAAACCCAGCTCTTTCACTCTTGTCTCATGAACTGTGTTTTCTGGACCTCTACTAATTTTTAGTGTTCATCTCTGGGTTTTTGCCAGTTGGCAAGGGGCATTTTCCAGCTGTTACCTGCACTTAGCTGGACAAAGGATCCCAGATGGGGCTTTATCCATATCCTCTCCCATATCCATATGGGAGAGGTATTACTTGCCATACCTTCTGTAGCACCCCTCATTTATAGGGGATTCCTTTTTTCATCAGGGTAGATCTGCTGACTCACAAATTCCCTTTTGTAGATTTACTGCCTACTCGGTTGTTCCATACCTTGTTTTTGTCCCCTTGACTCTTAGAAATTGTTGGGGTTTTTTATTTTTTAATTTGAAAGTTGAAAAGATGTGAGGCTCCCATGCAAAAGACAAATTGTACATATGTTTACAATTATGGAAAGATGCGAAAAAAAATATTTCACATGAAACAAAATTTGTTTTCACCACTTCACAGTTACCATTTGCAGTCTCTAATCTTTTGTTATAAGTGGTGACCTTAAAGTGATCTCTGGTACAAATTATTTAATTGTGGAAATGTTTGTATTTTGATGTAATAAAAAAAAAATCAATGAGTTGTTACTTAACATTCATAAATAAAAAGAAAAAAAGTATGGGATCATTAGGCAAATGAAATAGAAGGACTTCAGAAAAAAAAAAATGATTTGTGGGATTTCCAGTGTTGTCTAGAAAATTCAGGGAAAGAACTGCATTTTCTTCACATTTTCTTAAATTTTTCAGACTAAAATTTGTCATTATCTTCAAATAGGAAAATGAGAAAAAGTCTGTATCTTACAAAGAAATTATTCACAAGTCTTCATCTTTCCTCGGAATGTGACTCATCCTATGATCAGTACAACACCTGAAGCCTGACACCCAGGTGTTCCAGGATTTGTGGCTGAGCTCTCTGAATATCAATTTCTGGCCAAGCCTTGCTTCAAGACTACAGCACTTTCATTGCCTTGCTGCTCCAGTTTCTGATCATATATTTGAGTTTCTGCTCCAGCTTTTCCCTCAGGAAAGACTTGTTTGGATCTTCTTCTGTCCCAGCCACAAATTTATTGAAATTTGCAGTTTAGTTCCTCTTAAAACTGAAGTAATCTGTCAGATGTAGCTGAAATTGGAAAAGGGTTTTGAGATTATGAAGAGAAAGGACAACAGCAGACATCAAACATGTTGTTAACATCAGTCTTATCCCCACAGAAAATCAAGCCAAGGAGTCTCTGCTCTCTAAGCACTATCACACATCTTCCTACAAAAAAATCCTGCTTTGTTCAGACTTTCTAGAAATAAATGGCAAAAAGAAACTAAAATTCTTGCTATAAAAGAAACTTTTAGAGGGTCTGGGTGCGAGAGAAAACCAAGGAAAAGTTTTCCATTAGCCAGAGAGACTTTGGGTAAAACTTTTACAAACACTGACAAAAGGGGTAAAAGGAAAACAAAAATTTCATGCTTAATTGCAGCTGGCATCACTGAACTCCCCTCCTAATTCACTCTGCAAAAACAGCAAAGACATTATATAATTTATTATATCAGCAAAGACATCACTATCATTTAGATATCAGTGATAATACTGCAAAAGAATGGACAGGATAGAATTTGAGTTGTTCAAAGATTGATTTTATTTCTTATACTTTAAATAATTTGAACATTTTTGTCATTTTCCCCCTCTTCATTTAGAGCTATCAAGAACTCTCAGGCATCAAAAGCAAGCTGTGGAAAATACTATGAAAATTTATGAGATTTCAACCTGGATATTTTCTGTGTTCATGCATCTGAAAAGTGAAGCAATAACTTGTTTGTCAGTTTTCAGATCCAATGTATTTTATTTTTCAAAATAAACAAAACCCAGTCCTCATCTCCATCCTTTCAAACCAAGGAACTGACAGAGTCATAATTAAATGTGTTTCCACTTAAACATTTTTTCGTGAGGGAAAAGGATTTTTAAAAAGAGAGAGAGGAGAAATAATTTAGCAGAAATATCTCTGATCTGTTTTGAACTTGATCATTAAATTCGTAATTTTTCCTACCTTCTTTTTTTGCCAAGGTCCCCTCTTGTCTTTCCTTCAGAAATTCCTTGCATAATTTCAACAGCAGTTCCTAGTTTATTCATTCAGGCTTAGGCATCCAGCTCTTTTAAAACAGGGTTCCCTCAATCATTTTTCTGGTCAGGCAAGTAGCCTTCTTTTTAAATAGTATTTTTTTTCCTCTCCAAAGCAAATCCCCCAGTATTATATTTCCCTATCAGAGAACAAATACAAATTCTTCCTCCTTCCCCCCCTCAACAACAGCCCATTGATTTCATGCACGCTTTCCCAGAAAATCCAAGCAGCTTCACATTCTCCCTGCCCCCAAATCCATCAGGTTTCCCATTCCCACAGTCTACTCCAGCCATTCTGAATGGACCACACTTCTGATTCCCAAGGACTCCATAAAGAGCCCAGGAGTGAGGTGTCCTCCCTGGCAGTTCTGCTGTGTCACAGCAGCAGCGTGACAGTAGCAGCAGATGGGCTGCCTTGAAGCCTCTGTTAACAGCATGATGTCTCAACCCAGCCCTCCTCTGGGGATCCAAGTTTTGGCTGCTTGGCAGGCTGGAAAAGGGGAGAATCCAACCTCACTCACTTCTGTGCATGAGACATGAAACAGAAACCTTCCCCTGCCTCACTGATTTCAGGCTGGCTCAAGTTCTTTGCATTGTGCAGGCAGCACAGGCTGACCCATCCTCCTGTCCTGAAGGTAAATGAGTGGTTTATATTCCTAATATTATTATGTGGATGTCAGTTCAGGCAGGTTCATGCAAGGCAAGACAATAGCTGTTAGGAAATTTGACTAAAAAATCAAGGTGATTTCATTTACCCTCATGGCAGAAACAAAATAAAGATCATGATTTGCAAAGTTACTTCAGAGAACAGCTCCCAAGACCTGCTCTTTAATATTCTCTCAAAGTAATTAAATGACTTCTTATTTGATCACCCAAAGATGGCATATGGAAATCCATAATAAACCTGGGATGCTACATTTTCTTAATAAATATAACTTAATTAGCTTTTTCATCCCTGTAACACTTAATACTTACACACAAAAAATTATTTTGCTTGGAGTTGTGTCATGAATAAAAGTAACTCACAACACTGTTCCCAGACAAACACCAATTTGTTGTCTCCATTCTCTGCTTGGAAAACACACTCCATTTCTGATAAACTGACAGAGCATAAAATAGTTACAAACTAATCCTTATGGACTGGGAACCCCCAAGATATCTTGTTCCCCTCCCCTTGGCAAGAATTAAAGACTTCCTCTTTCACATGGCAAATCTCCCTTTTCCCATATATTCGGTGTCCAAATTCCTTCAGGTCTTTTTTTCCTTCAATAAAATCCATATGTACAGGCAATGGGAGTAGCAAGAATATCCATCCTCTTCCATCATTGTCCTCCTGTCCTCTCTTTCAAGGCAGTCAGTTCCTTTCCTTGCATGGACACAGCTCAAGGGTTTCCTTTTAATAGTTCCCGTCCTTTTCCCTCATGTGTCACCCCTCCCACTACACATTCATAACTCTCCAACTGGATCCTTTAAGAACCAAAAGATGCATAAATCTATATAGCTGAGCTTTCTATGAATTTACTGTTTGAAATTTTCTATGAAATTTCATGACTTCTATGAGATCTCCCCTGTGAAATCAATCATGGTGGTTTTGGTGGGTTTGTAAAATTTGCTGTCAAGTTAGTCATAGCCAGACTTTTTCTACATGAAATGAAAAATAATTATTTCTTCCATCACCCTCTCTGATACTTTTGGTGAGATGAAGCTGGACAGGAGGTGAAAGCTGGCACCTCCTGCAGCTCACCTGAACAGAGAGAGTCCTTCCAAGGCAGCTTCTGAAGGTGAATCTGTGGGGATGTTTCAAGGTGTGTCAAAGGTGGCACCTCAGGTAGGAGATGCTACCTTAGCTGATTCCAAATGCCAGTCCTCATGTGGAACCAGCCTTGCCTTGAGGCTGCAATTCTTTTGCAGGGGCAAAGGAGGCAAAGCTTGCCTCTTTTCCAGGCTGCAATTCACCTCTTCAGTAAAGACTTTTGAACAGGATTGAGCAGGTGTTGAGACTGCACTTCTTTCAGAATGGATCATCCTGGCAATGGGTTTTGCTGGGAGAAATTGTCCCACCTTTAATGCCGCTGGCTGGGATACGGGGTGTACCCAGGAGCTGCATCAAAGCCGGATAGCTTTAGCTCTGAGGGGGGCTAGTCAGCCCAAGCTCTGGCAGCACCTCCAACCTGCGTCTTAGCAAGCCTTTAGTGATATTCAGCTTTAGTGATTCTCAGCTCATGAGTGATTTCAGCTCTAGAGCTTGCTAGGCTCGGCTGGGGCATGCAGCAGGCATTCAGGAGACCAGGAAAGAGAGGAGAGTGCTGTATGAGGTTCCAAGACAATGTCTTTATTGGTCTTCTTCGTAGCTCTTCCACGGAGTGTCTCAAAGGATCTCAGGGACAGCAGCTCCGCCGAGCCGTGCAGAAGCAGGGGTTTATATAGGGCAAGGGAGGATTGAGAATTGTCCAATGGTAAGGGTAAAAGGAAAATTACCTATAGCCTTACAGAGAGATAAGCAAGGGTCCAAGAGCGGGAGAGAGGGGCTCCTATTGTCCAGTCATCCTGACTCAGCATCCTGCCTGTCTTCAGGCCTCTGAATGCCAAGGCAGGTTTGCAGGGCCTGTGCCTGCTACACACCTTCTGCATTAACACCTTCACAGGTGGCAGCTTTACAGAATCATGAAATCATAGAAATATTATCACTGGAAAAGGCCTCCAAGACCATCAAGCCCAACCTGTGACCAATCCCCACCTTGTCAACCTGGCCAGAGCACTGAGTGCCACGTTTGGCAGTTCCTTATATACCTCCAGGAATGGGGATTCACTACCTCCCTTGGACACCTCTCCCACTGGACACCCCCTTCCAGTGTCTGATAGCCCTTTCAATGAAGAAATCTTTCTTATGTACAACCTGAACTCCCCCAGTGCAGCTTGAAACCATTTCCTGTCATCCTGTCCCTTGTTCCCTGGGAGCAGAGCCCGATCCCCCCCAGCTGCCCCCTCCTGTCAGGGAGTTGTGCAGAGCCAGAAGGTCCCTTCTGAGCCTCCTTTTCTCCAGGCTGAGCCACCCCCCCCAGCTCCCTCAGCCCCTCCTGGTGTTCCAGACCCTTCCCCAGTTCCATTCCCTTCTCTGGACACGCTCCAGCCCCTCAATGTCCATCTTGCAGTGACAGGCCTAGAACTGGACACAGGATCTTAGGTGTGGCCTCACCAGTGCACCTCAAAGCTCCACCTGGCTGCTCTGCCACTCCAGAGCAGCTCTGTGACGTTCCCTGCTATGTGCTAAATCTGCAGTCTGGACTCTGAGTGACCTCACTGTGATGGAAAGGTGCTGGCAGGGAAAATCTTCCATTGCTCTATTTAAAGCAGCATGATTGTGCCAGAGCAGGAGCCTTGAAATGGAGCACACAGGTTAATCTGCCTTTGACATGTTTGTTTTTAGCCCAGTTGTTTCTTATTAGAAAGCACTTTCATTTTTTATAATCATTCATCAGCACTTCTGTGTGAGCACAGTGTTTAACAGAACACTCTGACCATGACCTTCAGACATCAACTGTTCTTCCATTAAGAAAAAAATCCTCCTGTGTTGAAATAAATGGTGAGATGTCTGTATCTGGAGGACACACTTTTAAAAGGTGCATTTGGAGTTATGTAATATTATTAGCCAATGATGCAGGGCAGGTCTTCAGGGCAGTCAGGACTTGGTGAAGGGAAGGAGAGATCTTGACTCCATTTCAGAAGGATGGTTTATTATATTCTGATATATATTACATTAAAAAGACCACACTATAACTATACTACAAAGAACAGAGAGAAAGATTCATCAGAAGGCGAGACAGGAATAGAAAGGAATCAATAACAAAGTTCTGTGACTCCCAGAGCGTCCGAGAGCTGCTGCTTTCTTGATTGGTGAGTAAGTAAAAACATCCCACATCGACCAATCAAGAAAGCACCTGCTGCATTCCACAGTAGCAGATAACAAATTGTTTACACTTGAAGCTGAGGCCCTCTCAGCTTCTCAGGAGAAGAAAATCCTAGCAAAGGGATTTTCATAAAATATCATAACTACAAGCCAAAATCACATGCACCCTGATTTACCACATTTATTATAATATTTTTAGACATACTGTGTAAGGAAACAGAATCAAACACTAACTTACAGACCTCTACAGTGTGTGTTTCATGCAAGTCTGCTCCCTGGCACACTTTTGGCTCAGGCCAGCTATCCTTGGAGTGGTTCAGGGAAGTTCACAGCTCAAAATCCGCATTCTGTAGGGATTCTGCCACTCTTTTCCAGGGAGGAAGAAAGCTCAAGCCCATTGACAAAGAACAAGATCATAGCACTTGGCCCGTGAGCCAAGGCTGAGGCACCAGTCTGAGGCTGGGTTTTTTGGCAGTACAGACCAAATCTCCATCCTATGTAATGTGGTTTTGTATTACTCCTATGAAAAATAAAACATTGAGGTAGGTGACTTTGATTAAAGGACATTTACAACACTGCACTTAGTGTGTTCATTGGTTGCATTTTTCCTCTGCTCACTTTCAGAGACTTTTTTTTCAGAAGGATTTAGCAGTGCAGCAATCCACTGCATTTTTGGAGAGTGTGGGGCGAGTTCTGCACTGATATATTGCACTGCAGAATGTGGAATCCATTCATGTAAGTC